>NW_004949137.1:2395615-2433421 GCF_000317375.1 Microtus ochrogaster | reverse complement strand
AAAAAAAAAAAAAAAAAAAAAAAAAGTCGTTGACACATTTTGTAAATAGATCTGCAGAAGATCTGCTGAAGATCTGCAGAGGTTCCTGTATTAACTCTTCAGTCCTTTTAACTATCCTCACAATATGCTTGTCAGTGTACCTAAAAGTCTGGTAGCTAAGTTCCAACATAAAGCACTTAAAGAAGTGTTTATGGAAATGTAACCAGTCTGGCAGGGATGAGGTTTCTCTAAGAAGAGATGTGTCCTTCTGCTTGGCTATTAGATCACTGAATGAATGGATACAAAGACACTGATATTTTCCCAGTAATTTCATGCTGTGGGAAGGAAAGCCTGCACTGAGGGCAGCCAAAGGAGTAACTTGTCTCACTAAGAAAGATTTACAACTTGTTAGACAATCTTTTATGAAAGAGGTAAGCCAAGACAATGATGACTGAGACCTGTGCTTAATAGCACAGACCTCTTTCTTTCTGTTTAAACTGTATTCTCATGTGAGGGCAACCTAAATAGTCCTGAGTCCCTGGACATCTTCTCCTTTTTTCATTCTGAGGACATTGAAGGCATTTCATTTTTCTACTATTCACCATTACATTTTTTTCCTTTTTTTTTTATTGAGAAAAGGAAAAAAGAAAAAACAAGTTTCCGCCTCCTCCCAGCCTCCCATTTCCCTCTCCCTCCTCCCACCCTTCTCCCCCTCCCCGCACTCCTCTCCCCCTTCCTCTCCAGTCCAAAGAGCAGTCAGGGTGCCCTGCCCTGTGGTAAGTCTTAGATCCTCCCCCCTCCGTCCATATCTTAAAAGGTGAACATCCAAACTGGCTAGGTGCCCACAAAGCCACACCTTAAGTAGGATCAAAACCCCTTGCCATTGTCCTTGGCTTCTCATCAGCCCTCATTGTTCGCCATGTTCAGAGAGTCCGGTTTTATCACCATTACATTTTTAAAAAATGGCTTATTTGTGGAAGATAGCACAGCTTGGCCTGTTAGAATTTAGGCTCCTACTTTCATAACTCCCATTCCTTTTATCACAGGAGGGCTCACATTCCATCCATCTTTAATAAACCACACTTCCCAACTCTTAATGTAAAATCAAGCAGTAATATTTATTATTTCCCCAAAATATCTTTTACTATATTTTTAAATTTGTTAATTTTATTTTTATGTATAAATACTTTGTCTTCATGCAGGTATGTGGACCATATGAATGTCTCGGTCTTCCAAAAGTCAGGAGAGGCCATCGGGTTCCATTAAACTGGATTTGTGAATGAATGTGAGCTAGCATGTTCCTTCTGAGAATTAAATCTGAATCTTCTGCAGGAAAGCCAGTGTTCTTAGACACCAAGACATCTCCCAGCCGCAATCATTTTTAGTGTTGGTGTTTTTGAAATACAAACTTGACCAATTTTAATGAGTTTAGTGTATTATCTCTATTTTTCAAATGTTTAAAGTCAGAAATAAATGATAGATTTACTTTACTTCTCACAATCAATCCATGGTAAAACAAAACCTTTTGGTTTCATTTAAGCATATACTAGAATTAAATGCAAGTTCAGTTCTCTAAGGAAAAGAAAAATCTGTATGTTGGAATTGTTTCATCTTGTCATCCTGTTTTATAGATGCCACAGCCAAAAAAAAAGAAAAAAGGTTTTGAGTTTTGGAAGTGAATAATTTAGAAAAAAAATAGTATATGGAAATAGACCTGCTATAATTCAAAAGGGAAAAGTTAGTTTTATTTTAAATACGGTTATATTCACATACTCAAAGCTGTTATACTCTTGTTTTCATATAGAGCATATGCCATAGGTCTTTTTATAGCTTTCAGGAATGCACTGGTCCTTTTCTGTACACACACTGAGTACTTTCTCTTCCTTCCCTCTCACTTTCAGATCTTATTTGTAGTGCTGCTCCTGTACATCAACAATTGGAATGTCTGCTTCCACAACTTATTTCTGAATTTTACTGAACTTATTTCTCCAGGTCTCCTCAAGTTAAGCATGTTACAGGAATACATGGTTTTTGTTGTTGTTGTTGTTTTGTTTTGTAATTTGCCCCCAAACTTGTTCTCCCATTGAAGTTCCTTTTCAGAATTTCCTTCAAATTATATTAGCTAGCCTGGCGGTGGTGGCACACGCCTTTAATCCCAGCACTCGGGAGGCAGAGGCAGGCGGATGTCTGTGAGTTCGAGACCAGCCTGGTCTACAAGCGCTAGTTCCAGGACAGGCTCCAAAACCACAGAGAAACCCTGTCTCGAAAAACCAAAAAAAAAAAATTATATTAGCTAAAAACCGTCTAGATTTTGTATCTTCATCTCATACTGTGCTATATTGGTTATGTCAAAGTAAACTGTTAATCTCATAAAATAGACTCCACAACACAAAAAATTAAGTCAATTTTGTTTATTGTTGCATTGCCAGTACTTTTTTACAGTACTTTTATTCAATATATTTCATTAAATCATTCACAAAAATATTTTGCTAAATTTTTTTTTTTTTTTGGTTTTTTTCGAGACAGGGTTTCTCTGTGGTTTTGGAGCCTGTCCTGGAACTAGCTCTGTAGACCAGGCTGGTCTCGAACTCACAGAGATCCGCCTGCCTCTGCCTCCCGAGTGCTGGGATTAAAGGCGTGCGCCACCACCGCCCGGCTTGCTAAATATTTTTTAATCATTCTTAGTTCTGATTTTTCTTTAAAAATAATGAACACATAAATGCAAATTGAGTCCAGAAGTGCAGATGCAGAAGAAAAAGTACAATAAATATTTTAAGATCTTAAACAATCAGAATTGTGAAAAGAATCAGTGTTCTTGTAATTTTAGATGATTTTTGAGTGATTTAGGAACTGTGGAAGCTCTTTTCCAGAAGGCAGTCCTAAGTTCAGGGCATCTTTGACTACATAGCACAAAAGGAATCAGTGGATAATACACTGAGAAATGACAAAATAACCCCACACACACTCACACACACACACATTTGTTACTAGTAGTAGAGACGCTGAATCATTGAGCCGAAATAACATGCTATTTTGATCTGCCTAGTGTCAATGCTGGTGACCTCAAATGATAAACTTTAATTGAACAAAATAATAATGAATGATAAATCAAACTTGACCATTTGTAGATATAAAATTTGTAGAATATATACTGAGCGATTGCTAAAATTTAAAGAAAAAATGTATCCATAGTCATATTTTAAATAGTAGTATATACTAGATGAAATACAAATGTGGGGAAAAGCAACAATATTAATATATAACATGCTTTTTAGTAGTCATTCTGAGTATATCATATCTGCAAGCAACTGCAAAATTTTGTATTAGAAATAAAAATTTAAGTAAAATGTTTTAAAATGTTATATATTGTACAATGTACACATAATACAGACAGTTTGTACAAATCTAATTTAAATCTCTGTCTATATAAATTCCTATAAAGAGAAATGAGTATTAATTACAATATTCTGGCTTACGGAAACAGTAAAAGTTATCAGGAAACTTATAATGAGTTTTTAGCATGTGAATGTCTTCCTTTTATGTGTTTACAAAAATACAACTGACAAAAACGAACCAATTAAATAGAAATTAAAATTAAACAATTCTGTATATATACCCACAGATACCACATATACAAAAAAGATAATAAAAATCTAAATATGAACCAATAACCAAAATGTGTCAAAGAGCAACAGACATGGATAATTTAAACCTGTCATTGTTATATATCACAAATACAAACTTTGGAAAAATGCATTAATAACATTGTTTACTGGGGCTAGATGGATGGATCAGTGCTTAAGAATAATGGCTCTCACTGAGAACCTGGTTTCAATTACCAGCATCCACATGGCATCTCCTAGCTGTCTGAAACTATAGCTTCTGAGGACCCAAAACCCTCACATAGTTATACATGCAAGCAAAACACTAGCACACATAAAATAAATACATCTTTAAAGGCCAATGTTTATCTCTTTAGACAAAAAATTAGATTAAAACCTTAATTAATGTTCTTCAAGCATAGTAACTTGTTGGATATATAAAGGTCATTCAGAAATTTTCATAAACTTTATTAACTATATTTAAGTTATTTTAATACTATAATGTGTAGTATATTTTATTTTCAGATCTAAAAGTGTGCAGTTGTAAGAGAGAGGAAGATATCATAAGTGAATAACATAATAACTAGATGATTTCATGGACAGTTAAAAATAAGGTGAAGAGAGTCTTCCTATAACTGTTTACTTGCCTAATTCTAGTTTTCATTGCTGTATCTCTAAAAAATTGTTTTCATTTACATGTCTCATGGTAAAAGTCAACATTCTCCATTATGAATGTAATAACATTGAACATGGCCTCTAAATTCTTAATATATGCACTTAAGATCTTCCTGGGGATTACAGAGCAAAGTGACCTTACAGCATTGCTACATAATTGGCTCTCTCATTTCCTAGAAAATTTCAAATTTATTACCTCAGCATGAAACTTTTCCATCTCCTAGCTCATCAGAAATGACTAACCAAAAAGTTTGCTGTCTGTTTGCTTCATGCATTCTTACAAATGATATGATATTAAAGCAAAAATAAAAAATATATTTTCCATATACTTGGTTCAGCAATGTCTCTTCTGATTGTGATTAGAATCACATATAATGTCATTCATTCCCATTGCCCTGTCAGTCATAAATGGGTCCTGATGGGAGTGGTTGTGTGACACTGATTAGTTTATGACCTTAGGCAGCTATGAAGTAGGACAACATCCCAAACCCACACAATATTTCATTTTACAAATGATACTTGAAATCATGATTGTTCTTAAAGGTTTTAAGTTCCTTTTCCATTCACCTATTCTTATTTTCTATCACCCATCCTTATTTTCATTCAAATTAAAATGAATGGTGTAAATGTGATACATTCTCAGGCTATTTAGAATAGTTCGATTGGCTGGAAGAGGAGCAGAGATAAAGAGCTCTCTTGTTGTTTTTATATGTGCACTTTTTAAAAATAGAAAATAGTTAATGAGCTTAAGGGGGATTTTTCCTAAAAGGCCAAAAGGATGAAAAACTCTAATAATCAAGATATATTTAATGAAAGATGTCCATGATTCCACAATAAATTATCATAGTTCTGACTATAATTACAATTATTTACAACTGTTAAGGTGTAACATTCTGAAAGATGAATAAACATATGCCGTAGGAAGATTAAAAAGCAACTCTGTATCTACTCAGATCACTGAAAGTAATAATTTCCTTTAGAAAAGATTACAGGTGTGATTCTGTGTAGATCTGTTTTTGAACAAGCATTGAGATAAAATTGTATTTACTGTCAGTTCCACATGTATTTGAATGATTATTTTGTGTTTATTTCAGTTTTTTTCTAAGTCGCCCAATCTGCACAGGCAGGCTGGAAACCAAATAAGGACTGCATGTTGTATGTTTTACCTTACGTGCTGCTATGACAAGGTAAATTAAAAGATATCATCAATCATGAAGCAGAAAGGCTGATCAATAAATAGTTCCAGGTTGGAAGTGAGCAAAACACATCCACAGTAATCTTCTTCCAATGAGACAACTACTACAGCCTTCCCCAAGAACAGCAGAATCTATGAAAGAGAGGTCGAACAGAAGAGCCTCTAGAACAAAACTTGTATTCAAACCACACACTGACCATGGTGGTTATATTTGGAATGCTAGAAGTCTGAAGACTAAGGCTAGATATTTATCATAAATTCAAGTTCATTCTGAAGTAATAGTTTCAGGCATGGTTAGATTACATATTGTTACCATAACTCAAAATAAGTGTAAATATTTAGATAAATAAGTTCTAGTAAATATCTAAGCATTATGGCTAAGTATAAAATAATTATTCAAAATGCAGTAAAGAGCTTCGAACTCAAACATTCCTGCAACAAGAGCATAACTAATGTAGAACCAATATACATTAGGGATAAATCACCTTCATATCTAAGTGAATATTCTGGTTCTAAGCAGCTTTAATACACAAATAATTGATTTTTACCATGACATGTAAATAAAATGTATCATAGCATAGAGTATGCTTTGTGACTGAACCACAAAACATACCAAGTTTAAATTAGTGTCTCCACAGAGCATCAAAGTAAGTTTACACTTAAAGCTGTGTTTAGTAACCACTACCTATGCCCTTTATTAATAAATTTATGAACGTTGAAAGTTGTAAGAACTGGGTATGATGATCATTGCTCTATTATCACTCTGCTTAGCTAAGACTAAATTTGTGTAGTGTAAAATCACTTGGAAAGACAATAAATCTGTGACATAGGGAATCAGAGCACAAACATTATACAATTACAATGAGGGAGAAGGATATTCTAAAGATATGTCCATTTTAAAGCTGAAAAATAAAATTTAAATACTAAAATGAAAAGGGACATCAGGATCATTAAAATTATAAAAATCAGGAAAAGACTTTTTTTTAAAGGTATAAAAATCAATTCCTATTTTTACAAGTTGTTCATGCAGATTATATTCATTTTAATTTGAATCAGCACTATGAATCAAATGTTGTCCTCCAGCACACTGGAAAAAAGTGTCTAAGTATTTATTCACTTGAGTCCAAAGCACATTTGGATGAAGGAAGCAATCTTTCACACCCTTGAGGATTCCTATCCCAGAATGGCCTACAACTCATTCCATGTGATTTGTAGACTAATAAGTTAATTGCTCACAGGTGTAACCTGTGACATTAACATCCTTTACAGTTAATAAAGGTCCTTCATTTTATTTTATTACATTTTTTTCATCCTAAGCAGAAGAAAATAATTTGCATGAATGGAAAACAGTTATTATATAAAACAATCTGAAAGGAGATATAGTGTTTGAGTAGCTTATGGTAATTTTGGAGATTGTAAATGAAGCTGAAACTTTGCAGGAAGTTTCATATTTCCGAATATTTAAACAGAATAACATTCCTATAAGGAATTTATGCCCTATAAATGTTCGCATAGTAAATTAATAAATATTTCCCAAATTCATATTTTGTGTACTTCTAATTTAAATTAGATTGAGAGAACTACTGTTTTAGAGGAGTATTTTAATTTACATGGCAGTACATTTTATATATAACTGTAGAGAAAGAAAATTGAAAGTAAACATGCTGTTTTGCCAGGTAGATAAGTGTCTATATTTACTCTCAGATTTTATTATTTTTGACTTCTTTGTAAAAATAAAAATGATTAAATATGTTCCACAAATTTTGTTTCCAGTCAGAATTTCCTTAGAAAATTCAGAGAAACACATAGGCTCATTAATACTTAATCTTGTTCATTTATAGAATGACAGAGATTGTGGTGAGTTTCATTTAGAAACAGGCCACTCCTGGACAGTTGGTGAACAGAAAAGGCATAGATTTCATGTGATAAAGGAACCAGTACGTGTAAGGGACTTCTGGAACAGTTTTAGGTTTCTGAAAATTCTGATACTAATTACACTGCAATTTCCTGATCCCTTATCCTATTTTCATTCTGCATACATAGCTTGAATTTTCAAAGAAAAATAAAAAGAAACAAAATTTTCTCAAGTTATACTTGAATAAAAAATAAGTGACTTTTGGATGATGTGTCTTAATATTTTCTACTTTCCTAAAACCGGGTAGCTACATTCTATAAAGATATATAAAAATATACATTTTATTGGTTTAATTATGTTTTTTAAGGTTTAAACAGATTTAACATTTTACTAAAATATTAAAAACATATTGTTTGCTTAATCAAATTCAAAATCAATTAAAAGTAAAAATCAAGATATTTTCTTTTCTGAATACTGTATTGTTTCATGACTAGAATTCTATCTTCTCCTAACTCTCCAAGTGAGAAATGTGTTTCATATCAGTAATATTTTTCCTATGATGTTAATTTAAAGGTTTCATTGCCTTTAAAATATTTAAGTACTTAATAAATTTTAATACTCTCTTAATAGCATATTTATTTAACTTTTACATTTCATTCTATCATAAATATCTATGATTAAATTTGTTTTACCTCTTTTAAGTAGGAACACATTGAGTTAATATTTTAAAGGGGATTTTTGCATCAATTTATTTCATATCCCTATTTATTTTACAGTGATCTTTCTTAAGCAGCCAACATTGTTTACCTCTAACAACTTTCAAATGTTTGATAACACTTGTAGCAGAATGTAAAGTTTACCTTTAACCTGTAGTGTTTATTTCTTGACATTATTTTAAAACATTCTAGATTTGTTTAATTTATATTTCAGTTGTTAAGTTTCTATTTCTAATTCTGACTGAATATTTGTTTTTGTGTTTTTTTTATTATTTCTACTCAAAGCTGTGTGAATTATCTCAGTATTATGTAATTCAAGATTACTTTCCATCTGCTATTAAGTAGAAAATCCTTCTTTAATCAAACACTATTATTTCTAATTAAAGTGATGTCTAATGATTCACTAACAAAAGAGAATAGGGTTATCTTTGTTGTACTAATGTAAGACTTTATATAAACTCTTATGGTTCCTAAGAAAAAGGAAAACAGAAAGCTACATAATCTTTATCATCCAAGTGATCAGATAATAATAAAAAGCTCATTTTTAATTACAAAAGTGAGAGATGGTGTGGATTACTCTCCTTTTAAATTGATTTTATTTTCTTTAATTTCCTTGAAAAGTCCCTGACTTTGTTTTCCTACCTTCACCACATAACTTCATAAATTCATGTACTTTTGCTCTCTACTATGTTCTTTTCTTTGCAAATACAATTCTTACAGATCACTAGAGCTCGACTATGCACAATACCTATTTTTTATTTGTGTATAGATGCCATGCAATGTGAATTACAAGACAGCAGGAAAGGAATAATAATGAATTCATTTACAGTAACATAGACTCATTATCATGCCAGCTGCTGATATTCTTCAGCAGTGAATTCTTCCTGGCAAACAGCGTCCCAAGAGAAAGTCTTCAGTCTGACTAAAGAAAATAATACTACTTTGTACATGTCTCTTGAAATCTGGCACTTATTGATTTAGCAATAATAGGACTTTAAGAAAAACTATATTTGGTTTTTCAGTGATAGGTGCTTTTTTAATGAATATATGTTAAATAAATTTATTTAATGTGTATATAATTTGTGTATATATACATATCAAAAAATAATTTTGCACAAACTAGCTTTATTATTGCATAGGAATTTTATTTGAGTTTTGAATCCCCATGATTCACATAGATCTGCACAACATCCATATAAAATATCAATTTCATTTTAGAGTACAATAAATCATACACTGTTTTAGAGAATCAGCCCTCATACAGATATATCACATGAAAGTACAAATGCATACATTTTCCTACTAATGTGTTCACATCTTAACAGCCATTGTCAGTTTCATTAAATACAAAAAACCCTTTGACACTCCATTTCACAATTCATTGTCTTAATACTCATCTAATTAGACTTTGATCCTAAGGCACTAAAGTGAGTGATGGTCCTTGCAGATATCATCTGACTGTCACAACTTATTTGACTTCTTTCAAGATACATGGTAGGCATGAGATTGTGATATTCTTCCTAGAATATTCACAAGCCTACTTAAAAAGGAAAAAAAAATCAAGAAGTAAATTTTGGGCTATATGTTTCTTTACACCATGTGTAACATGAAGATTTGTGCTGTAGGAATCATATAGCCAACAGCTTTTAAGTTATCTGCCCACTGGGGTGTGGCCTTTTATACTATTTATGCCAGTGTAAATCATGCATCTGGCCTCTTTTCTGGCTGCCAGATTTGGTTTCTGTTCTCTTTTCCAGCAGAGGACTCTGATTTGTGAGTCTACCTCTAAATAAATAATTGTCTATTATTCTCAATTCTGAGCTACGAGATTTCTTTGAAGCAATCTTCTTCAGATTAGTATGAATCCAAGTTTTTACTTTGTAGACAGAAGTTTCTGTTCAACCTAGTCCCTTAGCCATTCAATCCCAAATAAACACACAAAGGCTTATATTAATCACAAACCGTTTGACCTATTTCCCATGCTTGTTACTATCTCTAATGACTTAATTCTTGTCTATGTGTAGCTTCATGGCTTTGTGTCTTTTTTTACATCATCTGTTTCCTCTGAAATGTGGTTGACTCTGGCTGGTGACTGACTCTCTGCCTTTATTCTTCCCAGAATTCTCCTTGTCTGGTTGCGCTGCCTATACTTCCTGCCTGGCTAAAGGCCAGTCAGTGTTTTATTAAACCAATATGAGTGACAAATCTTTACATTATACAAGAGCATTAGCCCTCATCACTTCTTTATAATATATTAAGTATTTTAATTCCTTAAAATCATTTAAAATTATATTTTTGAACCTACACTGTACACTATTGTTGAGTACATAGCAAGCAAAATGATTATAGTTATATATTTGGGTTCTATTCTGCATAAATAATATGACATTCTCTGAGGTACAATGCTATCATCTTTCTCATTTGGCAAATAATTCTGAAATACTGAGGATATAACATGATTTTCTTAAAACAAAAATGATAATTTCAAAGATTTTCTTATCTTAAGATAAACCAAGGTCAAAATTTTGAGATGTTGTTCATATGTTTAGAAAAATTATAACACATTAAAAACATGAAACACAGTTATTTTAATTTCCTCATATACTAATAAGAATTTATTTTTTTCCTAAATTGAGTTACTTTGTTGGAAAAAAATTACACACATAACAGACTCTAAATTAGTTGAAGAATGTCAAAGAATTCTAAAAATGATACCCATTTTAAATAAATCATACTGTATTTCATTATGTAAGAGCTATCAAGTACTTCCATGAAGTCGGATTCCCCTCTGTAGACTATGAATATTGTTTTAACATTGGTTAATAAAGAATCTGCTTTATCCTATAGCATGGCAAAATATACCCAGTCATGAGGTATATAGAGAGAGTATGCAGATCAGGGAGATGCCATGGAGCTGCCAAAGGAGAAGTACACACCAGAACCTTACCAGTAGGCCACAGCCTCATGGTGATACACAGATTAATAGAAATGGGTAAATTTAAGGGATAAGCATTAGTCAATAAGAATGCTGAGGTAAATTGACCAAGCAATACTGTAACTGACATAGTTTATGTGTGATTATTTGGGTCTGGATAGCTGGAAATAAAAGTGTAGACTCCATTTATGAAACAACATCCACTATATGGAGCATGGATCCATATAAGACCTAAAAAGTGGCTTAAAAGGGGGGGGGGTTCTAGACCAACAACAAAAGGAGTCAATTGCAGCTTCTTGGTTGCCACATTTTTTTTCTAATAGGCTGTTTGCTGGCAGAAAGCAGAGGCTCACCTTTAAGAGCATGTAACCTGGTTTATATTGACAGAATGGCAGGAACAGCTCTGGCTCTTTTTGGAGATAGCACTACAAAGTGCTTGAATGGGGTTTGTGAGCAGTGTGTTAAAAATTACGTGATAGAAACATAGACACACACACACATCCCTGGAAATGGGGTGGTGTGCATTGTTCACAGAGGTGGTGAATATGCCTCCACCATTTTGGGTGGGGTAGAGCAAATAGGCAGGGCCATTGAGTTGGTCCTTGCCACATCCACTTAGCATTTTTTACCAGGCCCTCCTGGTCAGAAAATGACTACAAATATGCAATAATGACAGATTCAAACAAAGATAAACCTCTGAACAGTTCACAGGATGTTTTAAAATGCACATAGGCTTGGGAGAGTAAAAGCAATTATAAAAACAGAGTCTTAAAAGAAACGATAAGAGTAATATAAAAGAATACAAATAGTCATAGGTTAAAGGAATAAATAAAAATAAGGCACAGAAATATGCAAAATTCAGAGGGTCTGGATTATGAATACTATTGTGGTTTTTTTTTAAGTTTTTGGGTGTAGAGTGACATTTTTTTTCCCTAGAGGCTGCTAAGCTAAACTAACATAAATTTTAAAAGTATCTTAACTTCAAAATTTGAGTCTAAGGAAATGTTACTTTGAAAAATAGCTTCTGCTTTTGTTTCCACAGAGAATGGTAACCTGTGGATTGCATCCAAGCTAATGTGGTTTAATGTAATACGACCTTCCGAAGTTCTCAGTGAACCCTTTAAAGATATTTCACCTAAAAAACAGCAGGAGAAGCTGATTGGAGAAAACTATGCCCAAATTCCTAAAATGATTGTTTATAAATGTTTGTTTCTGTTTAAAAGGTTTGATTAAAAATAGTCAATGTCCACAATCAATTTCTAAAATAAAAGTAAGGTTGAGCTCCCAAGGTCCCAATGAGGAGAAGGAGGGAGAACATGAGCAAGGAAGTCAGGACCGCGAGGGGTGCACCCACCCACTGTCACAGTGGGGCTGATCTATTGGAAGCTCACCAAGGCCAGCTGGACTGGGACTGAATAAGCATGGGATAAAACTGGACTCTCTGAACAAGGCGGACAGTGAGGGCTGATGAGAAGCCAAGGACAATGGCACTGGGTTTTGATCCTACTGCATGAACTGGCTTTGAGGGAACCTAGCCTCTTTGGATGCTCACCTTCCTGGACCTGGATGAAGGGGGGAGGAGGTTGGATTTCCCACAGGGCAGGGAACCTTGACTGCTATTCAGATTGGAGAAAGAGGGAGAAAGGAGTCAGGGGAGGGGGAGAGGAGTGGGGGAGGGGAGAGGAGTGGGAGGAGGGGGCGAGGAGTGGGAGGAGGGGGAGGGAAATGGGAGGCAGGGAGGAGGCAGAAATAATTTCCATTAAAAATAAAAATAAAATAAAATCAAAGTAAGGGATATATGATAAAGAGACAAACACATTGACATGGACTTAATCTATTGATAAAAATTTAAAGTCAATTTTGTTACACTGTATATATGTATTTCTACTCTTGTTTAAGTTATTGTGATTGCATTTGTGTAGATCATTTAAAAATGTAATATTTAATATAAATTTGTAGATTAATAGGGATTTATTTATAATATTTAGGTTTTCTAGATATAGTGCTATATTTCAGTTAGATAATCATCAAAACCTTAAAAGACCTAGAAAATATGGCATTTAAAATGTTTGTAGATGTTAGATATTTTTCAACAGTGAAACATGTCTGCTCCTGGCAGCACAAAGTACTTGAAGAAGAAGATATACATTGGAGTTTCTCCTTAGGAGTTTGCTATCCATTTGGGCAAGAAACAGGTCTTACCTGGACTGCTTGATGGTAGACTGCATCTACCTGGATATGCAGGACCCACAAGAAAGTGAATGCTGAACTTCCCAAAAGAGAGCATGGTCTTTTAGAGTTCCTGTTTCATGAAAGAGTCTGCCAGACCTTCTGCAGGACACATAAGAAAGTGAATGGCAAACTGACAAAATAGATGAAACACATCTTCAAATTACCTGTTTCATAGAAAAGCCTTCAAGACACTTTCGGGCCATAGACTGAAGACGGATGCCCCGACATTGAAGAAGAACTTTGGGTGACTGTCCCGACAGAGAGATCTTTCTTTCAAGTTAGAATTTTGGAAGTTGCTTATAATGCATTTATGTTTACTTAGGCAATATTATAAAATTCTGGAGTCTTTGAAGAATTTAACAGATAGTTATAGTGATATTTTCCGTAGTTATGATAAAAAATTAATTAGATATGAAACTTTAGAATCACAGAGATAGGATAGATGGTGCAAAAGTGGACTGCTCATTGACTCCTGCCTGCCCAAAACCCAAATCTTAATACAGAAACCATATTAATTACCAAACTGATTGGCCTATTTATTTCAGGCTCCTTATTAAGTAATTATTCCTTACATCTTAAATTAGGTCATTTCTATTAATCTGTGTATCATCATGAGTCTGTGGTCTATCAGTAAGATTCCAGCAGTTGCATTTTCCTTCTTAACAGCTATATTGCATCTACTTTACTCTTTCTACTCTCTCTCTCTCTCTCTCTCTCTCTCTCTCTCTCTCTCTCTCTCTCTCTCAATAGATCTCCATTCAGTTTTTCCACCCGGCTTCTCTGCAAAGTCATTGGATGAAACAGTTTTATTCATTAACCAATGGTACAGTCTGTAAATGTGTTGCTTTTATTGGTTAGTGAAAAAGCTGTTTGAGCCAATGGCTGAGCAGAGTAAAGCCAGGTAGGAAATCAAAACATAAACACACACAGAGAGAGAGAGAGAGAGAGAGAGAGAGAGAGAGAGATACTATGTAGCTGATGAAGGAGATAGATACCAGATGGAATCTTATCAGTAGGCCATAGATTCATGTCAATACATGGATTAATATAAATGGGTTAATTCAAGATGTAAGAGTTAGCAAGGAGTATGACTATTTTTTTTTTTTTTTTTTTTTTGCCGAGACAGCTTTATTCATCAAGTAATAAAAGCAAGACAAACACCGATGGACCTCCCATATCAAGAGGATAAAATAATTTCCTTAACTTGTCACAAGTAAATGGACTAAATATTATAAGAATAATTCTTGCTTAATAGCTGTTTTTATATGTAACTGACTATGTTAAAGTTTAAACCTTTTTTATTTAGACAGAAAATCAGAGATGATGCGCGATTCCCTTCTGTATGCTATGAATATATTTTATTACCATTGGTTACTAAAGAAGCTGCTTCAACATATAGCATGGCAGAATATAGCCAGGCTGTAAGAGATCTAGAAAAAGAATAAGTAGAGTCAAAAAGATGTCATGTAGCTGCCAGAGTAGGACACACCAGAATCTTATCAGTAGGCCACAGTCCCATTGCCAAACACAGATTATAGAAATGGTTTAATTTATATGTAAGAGTTAGTTAAAAAATCCTGAGGTAATTGGCTAAGCAGTATTGTAATTAATATAGTATCTGTCTTATTATTTGGGTCTGGGTGGCCATGAATGGAAAAGCAATTTCTTTCTACACTTCATGTCTATTTTTAAGTATTTGCCTTAAGTATGTAAATATAATATTAAAATACTACAGATACAAATTTAAGAGGTACATTTATTTTATTTCTTAAAATATACATTTCTTAACATGTCAACATTTTAATATATTGTGATAAACGTTGACATTCTTCTCTCTTTATAAAAGCCAGCATTTCAGAATGGGGTTCAACACATGTAAGATATAAGATATGGCAGAAAAAATTGGCACTGATGAATTGTATATCATTTTTTTCTAATAAATTATTTACAAGAAGCAAATATATTTTTCAATTGTTAATTTATTTTCATGCCTCAGTTTTAAAATGTATAAATATCCTAGTAGATTAAAACAAATTATTAGGGAGTGTGAATAAAATTAAAATAATTTTAAATAAGTAGTAGAATGTACATGGCACTGCACTATGAATTGCACTTTCAGACATGATATTTGTAGGATGCAGTGCCAATCTGCAATAGATAATTTGGCAATGAAGCATCTGGAATCTTGGAAAGTTCTTTAAGAATTTTTCTTGGCAATTTTTTAGTTTCTTCTATATTTTTTCACTTGATAATGCATTTTAAAAGTCTATGGGTTATTGGCTAAGATTTAAACTGTTTTTTTTTTCATTTGAAATAAATGTTGCCCTTATGAAGTCAAATGCTTTGTGTAAGTCCCTCAAAAATTCACTAATAGTCTGAAAAATGGAAAACAGAGTTAAGTATATAGAGAGGTACAAAAAAAATTTTAAATCCTATTCTGAACAAAAACTCAACTTCAAGTGAATTAAATATCTTCACATAAGACTAAATACCCTGAATCTTATACAGAAAAGTAGCTGTATGTTTGAACTTCCTACAACAGGAAAGAGCACAGAACCTTGGTTATGTAAGCCTATAAACCAACACTTCATGAAGAGAAACTGACTAAAATGATAAAGTTCCTGTACCCAAAAAGACACTTTAATTCAAGTAATAAGGCAACATACAATACTGAAAATAATCTTTAACATCTCATATAGGATTTCCATCTAGAATATATTTTTTTAAAAGCTCCAAATATAAAAATCAAGAAAACAATTAAAATTCTATCATGAGACTAAACAGAGTTTTCAAATAATGAAATACAAATCACTAAGAAACATTTTAAAACTATTTAACATTCTTAGCCATGAGGAATATGCAAAGTAAAACAACTTTGAGGGTTCCACATATCCCAATCAGAATAGTGATGATCAAAATCATAGCAGATGCTAGAGAGGATTAGAGACAAAAGTAAACACTTATTTACAATTTTGTAAAAGTAAACACACACAGCCAATATAGCAAATAGTCCGGAGCATCTTCAGAAAACTAGAAATAGGTACCACATGATCTGTTTATATCACTTTTAGGCAAATACATAAAGAACTGCAAAGACAGCTTCTAATCTACATTCATTCCTGATCTTTTTACTCTTAGGAAATTAAAAGAGATAGAAGTGACCAACTGATGAATGGAAAAAAATGTGCTACATTTAACTGTTAATACAAATGCAATTAACACACACATATATATGTTGTAATTAACATATATATATATATATACAAATATATAGTATACAGTTGGAATAACTCATTATGAGTAAGATAACCAACACAAAAAGACAAATGATACAGGTTTTCTCTTATTTATGAATGCCAGCTATGAAAGTATGTATATGAGTGATGGAGGAAGGTCATTAGTTAATTAATAAAGAAGCTGCTTGCCCTGATAGGTTAAAACATAGGTGGGAGGAGTAAACAGAACAGAATGCTGGGAGGAAGAGGAAGTGAGCTCAGAGACACCATCCTCCCCTCTCCCAGGCAGACACACGCGATGAAGCTCCGACCCAGGATGGACATAGGCTAGAATCTTCCCGGTAAGACCGGTGCTCACTAAGACCAGTGCTCACAGATTATCAGAGATGGGTTGATCAGGATATCAGAATTAGCCAGTAAGGGCTAGAGCTAAAGGGCCAAGCAGTGATTAAAAGAATACAATGTCCGTGTAATTATTTTGGGTAAAGCTAGCTGGGTGGCGGGAAGCAGCCCGCCGCTCATATAACTACATATGAGTATCTAATTTGAAATTCCCATAGACATCAAATAATGAGTATGAAATCATAGATTTAAGGTTTTCAAGTAAGGGGAGATAGAATGGAATGAAGAGGAACCCCCTAGTAAGGGTTAGAAGATATGACGGATGTGAGAGCATCATAGAGGAGGGAATAAAGGGAGAGATAACTAACATTGAAGATGTTCCTAAAAGTCATATGTAAACCTTATACTATGAAAGCTTCTTAAGTATGTGTTTAAAGGTAGTTAAGCTATAGCTGAGTGACAATGACCCTAATAGATACAAGATATCACATGCAAAACACAATGAATGCAATGAATAATTTCCTTTTAATGTGATGGCCAGAAAAGACCCATAGACTTTTAAGCACCACAGGATGTTGCTGTTTACCTTTCAGAACTTGATAATAAAATTCTATTACTGTGGAGGGGGACAATTCTGTATTCTCCAGTAGCCTGACAGGAAGTAGAGGCAGAGAAATGAGAACAGGAGCATTCTGGGGAGAAAAAATCTCCCTCTGCAGTCCTGCTCAGACCGCAGAAGAAAGATGTGACCTACCCTGCCAAAAAAGGTACTGAGCCATGTGGCTAACATAGATAAGGATAATGGGTTAATGTAAGTTATAAGAGCTAATACAAAGTCTGAGATAATGGGTCAATCAGTTTATAATTAATGCAAACTCTCTGTGTGATTTTCTTTGGGGCTAACTGGCTGTGGGAACTGGGCAGAACAGAAACCCCAACAAGTAGGCCCTCATGTTACAGAATGGCACCAATGTGTAGACAACTGCATCCACATAAAGCCTGAGACAGCTTGGGAAGTAATTCTAGAAGAAAAGAACAGCATTATGCATGGTTTCTTGGTAGCAGCAATTTCTTGGTTCAACTCTGCTTGCTAGGGGCAAGCAAGCACTATTATTTAAAAGAGGCTTCCTGACTCAGCTTTAGCTGCAAAACCATGCAGCTCTTTAAAAGGTCCTGCCACAAAACACTTAAATGGTGTTGATAAAAGCTGACTGCATGCTTTTTGGTTTTCAGCCATAGCAGGGAAAAAAAAAAGCTGCACTGTTTTAAAATGCTGGCTTTTTGGGCCGTCCTGCCAGGGAAAACTCTGACTCTTTCAGACAGGCGCTCTGAATACAAAGCATTTGAGTGTGGTTTGTGACCACACTACTGCAGTTTTCTTGCTGGCAGGGCCTTGAAAGACAATAGAGTTGTGGCAATAAATATGGCTCTGGCTGATACCTCCACCATGAGACTGAAATCTCACAAAGCTAAGGAATTGGCTGGATCTAGCTGTCAAAACCATGGCTTTAATCCTCTCCATATTGATTAGCAAATTAAAGACACATGAGATCAGAAAAAGAGAAAGAGAGATAGAGTAAAGATAGATTCAAAGATGAAGAAAACCTCTAAACAGTTTACAGTATATTAAAAATATATGCAGATTAAAGGTCAAAGTCTTTAAAATAAAAAAGAAAGAAAGAGAATAGTTGGGTGTGGTGGTACACACCTTTAATGCCAATGCCTGGGAGGCAGAGGCAGACAGATCTCTGTGAGTTCAAGCTGTGGTAACACACAACTTTAATCCCAGCCCTACGAAGGCAGAGACAGGTGGATCTCTGTGAGTTCAAGGACAGCCTGGTCTACAGAGTGAGTTCCAGGACAAAGATACATAGAAAGCCTTTCTCAAAAAGCCAAAAATTAAAAATAAGGAAATAGAGTTTAAAATACAGCCATGTAAAGATAAAAAATATATAGTCTGGATACTGTATGTTATTATACTCTCTTTGAATTATTTAAATGCTGAGGAAAGAGCAACAGCTGCTAAAAGACATTTGCTTATAAATGCTACTGAATTAATCCAAGATAGGTATTTTAAACATGACTTGACTTCAAAATTGAAGTAAAACAGTATATTACTTTGGAAAATAAATTTTGCTTTTGCTTCCACTGGAAATAAGAGGATGTGGATTCATTCTGAATTAAAAAACAATAGGTTTGTGTAAGCAAGATCACCTGAGAAATCTCTGGTTGGAACCGATGGCCCATATGTCAGAATTCTACATCCAGAACAGATTTAAGACTGCTGCCTGAGATGATCAAGACTCACAGGATACTCTAGTCAAGACATGATCTTAATTCTAAATCTTCTTTAGGTCCCCATAAGATTATCAGTGGCCCCAACAGGCAGGAATAACTATACCCATATTTCCAACAAATGGGCTATGGATATATTCCTTTGTTTAAAAAAAGAGAGGGGAAATGCTTGGGGATAATTCTGTATTCTGTCAATTACATTTTAAATAAATGCTGATTGTCCAGTAGCCAGACAGGAAGGAGAGGAGGGAAAATGAGAACAGGAATATTCTTGGAAGATGAGGAAGCTTCTTCCACAGTCCTGCCTAAACCATGGAAGAAGCAGGATGTGACCTACATGCCGAAAAAGATACTGAGCCATGTGGTTAACATAGATAAGAATAATGGGTTAATGTAAGTTATAAGAACTAATACAAAGTCTGATCTAATGGGCCAATTAGTTTACATTTAATGCTGACTCTCTGTGTGATTTTCTTTGTGGCTTACCTGCTGTGGAAACTGGGCAGAATGGAAACTCCAACAAGCAGGTCCTCATGTTACATTACTGAAAACAACTAACACTTGAGTCATAGAACATGGGGAATTATGCTGAAATTGAACTAGTAACCTTAACTCTATCAGGTAGCTATCACAGTCAAAGAACTAGATAGAAATGATAATTGAGGAGAAAAGCAACCACCAATCTCATTGACCTGTAAACCTTAGCAGTTATAATAGTAACTGGTCTGGAAATATATGCCCATTGATGTATATTAGTCTGAATATTATGGTTTAATCAACCATTTTCTTACTGAATTTATAGCCCATTCCACAAGATAAAACTGGTACCTGATACCATAATTGGGCTCTAAGAACCTATGTCTAGACAAGTCATACATATATTTAAAAACATACATATGAACACACACATCAGTTTTTAGTTCATTGATTATCCAGTGGATACACACACATCCAAGAGCATATGGAAAGTTCAGATTTGATTCTATGGTTTTGACTCATAGGGAGTATAAACTTCAGTATATCTGGGGCAAGTTAGGAGCAGGGATTTTAGTATATGAAAAATATATTTCATTGAATTCTCAAATATCTATTATTTTGTTAAAAGTTCAAAAAATATACAAGCATTGAAGCCCAATCATTAGAATTTACAAAAGCACGTGTGCATATATGTATACAAGCTTTTATTTCTTATATGAGAACTTAAAGTGTATGAGGTCATATTATTCTTCTATACATTTTCTGAAGCCATATATGTAGCATAGAGTTTAAATAATATCTATTGACAAACAAAAAACATTCTTTGTAAAATTATATTTTAGAATTAAAGGTATATATGCATCTAAACACATATAATGCATGTATAATATGTAAAAGAGAATATATTTATATAAATTTTATGATTTCCTTATTATAATATACAATCATATATGTAAAGTGACAAAATTCATTCTTACATAGACTGGTTAAATTTACTTAGGTTGTTACTGCTCTACTATAAATGATAGCACCAGGATCTATTCTTTACAAAATCTGTTCTACAGCTTTAGATTTAAGTTTTTGTGATCTTTAATTGCTTTACTTTATTTTTCAATATATTTTCTACACACAGCTTAATAATATGGATTGAATGATGATGGCTAAATAAGGCTTAATAATAAAAGAAAAAAGAGTTGAAACAAATAACAGAGTCCTTCTTCTTCAACCATGAAGAGTTGCTGTCAAGAACAATTGCAATGCCATCAGTTTCTCTGGATTGTGTAAGATTTGTCACATGTATCTCCTTTATCTAGCAAATCTGAGTTAGAATATTTAATACAAATAATTTCTTTTCTATTTTCTCTATTTACTTATTTCTTTAGATGCTTATAGTTTGATTTTTTTTATTTTAAACTGAATCTTAATGAGTCAACTATATCTACTTCCAGAACTGTAGTTAGAGGCTGCTCATTCATTTCCTGGCTACCTAGACCTGACATAATCACACAGAAACTCTATAATTATGACACTGCTTGGCCTATTCGCTCACACTTTTTATTCAATAGCTATTATATCTTAAATAAACCTATTTCTATTAATCTGTGTATCTCTATGTGGTTGTGGCCCACCAATAAGGTTCTGACCAGTGTCTGGTGTCTGTGTCTTGTGGAAGTTACATGTCATCTCTCTGACTTCACATACTCTCTCCTCCCCATTCTGATTGGGATTTCTTTTTTTCCTTATTCTGCATTGAAATTGATCAAAAACAGCTTTGTTACTAACCAATGGTATTTACAGCATACTGAGGGGAATTCCACATCACAGAACAATTTCATCAGCTGCTGCAGGGCTCCTTCTGCTCTTTCAGCCAATAGCCTATAAGATACCAGCCCATTTGAGTGTGTTCTCTTTGGCTTGAAAAAGCAGTGGTAGCCATGCACTCCCTCTCTTGCTTTGGACTTGGCATCCAGTTAACAGACTCCTTTCCTGGTCATACAGAGGGCTTTTGTCTAGTACAGTGATCTGTAAGTTTTTCCTTTAAATAAACAACCCTTTTACTAATCCTAATTCCAAACTGGTTTGGGATTGTTTTGTGAATTACCCCTTTAATCAACCTCAGAATATTCAATTACATTGTGGAAAATCAATTACACTGTGAATCCAGAGGTTGCATTTTGTGTTAATGAAATAAAATAAACCTTAGATCAAGATCAGAAGTCAGCAAGTAGTTTACAGAAAGTAATCCTAGAGAGATAGAGACAGTTTAGAAGATGTACACACATGAATTCATAGGGAGGGAATTTGAGTATAGCAGTCATTTTTTTTTTTTTGCAGAGTAAAAAATATGTTCTCTTTTTGTAGACAACCTGGCAAAGAGAGGTCAGCTAGGTGATCCTCAGTTTCTTCAAGCTAGCATACTTTCACTCCTGTCACAGACTCCTGAGTCCTATTAACAAATATTATGATAGAGACTTAACTAAAATGTACATTTTGTATTAGGGGCAGGAGGTAGATCCGGACAGGACAAAATGTTCCATGGGGCCACTGCTTAGAAAGTGGGCCATTAACTGAAGTGCTACAATTACTGACAGAACCCTCAGTAAATTCATGGAAAAACAAACAAGCAAACTCTAAAAACTCCCCCAAACCAGTCAATAGTTACTACCCACTCTACCACTTTCTAGTTACAAGAAATCAACAATCCATGTTGTCTCTCCATGGAGCTTCATATTCTTTAAATTTTATATAAATCTGTTCACATGTTATGTTGTCTCAGATTGGCTCCTTTTGATTAGTATCAATTTTATTCCTTTTTTAACATAATATTTTATTAATTATTTGGGAATTTAATACAATGCTCCCCAATCACACTTACTTCCTATTTCTTCCAGATCTACCACCATCTCACCCTTGCACTCTATCTAATCAAAATATAAGAAAAACAAAACAAAAATTCCAGCAGTACAGTTTGTTTTGGTTGTATACTAGGTGTAGCATGGACACATTCATAATGGTCAGCCCTAAAGGAAACTGAGACTTTCCCCACCATCCAACTTTCATCCAAGCCCTGTGAGAAGCCATCAACTCTGAAGAGCAACACTTAAATATCTTTACCACAATTTTATTGGCTCTCTTCAATAGCTTTCTGCATGCAATGTTTCTTTCCTTTTTTATGGGGGTGGGTTGTCAAAAATGTCTTCAATGTCTCTCATTGTCAGTTATGAGTATGCTATCATGGATACCAGCAAGGATCACAGACATAATCCTGGTGGATATCAATATGGCCTTTGATAGTTTTTCTTTAAAAAGCTTTTCATAAAATGTATTTTCACATATTCCCACACTTCAACCTCCTCACCAATATTCTCCACTTCCTTATGTACCAAGTTCTTATTCTTTCTCTTTCTTAAGAAAAAAATTCAGAGAAAATTAAAAACAATAATTAAAACAGACAATCTAAAAAAAAAGAAAGTCAATGAATGAGACAAAAGTTCCAAATCAAAATAAAACATTAAGCATATCACTCACACAAACACAAAAAAGTGTGATTTATGTTGACCAAATACATGTGGACATGCAACAGTCCTGGGGTGTGCTGACTGCCACTCCATTGAAGAAGACCTACTAGTATGGACCAACCATATGGTTTCTTGGTTAGATATGGGAATTTGTGTCCACTTACTTTTCAGTGCTTAGATTTTGTTTGATTTGAGTCTGTGTGTTGTTTTGGGACTAGCTTAGACCCAAAATAATCATACAGAAACTGTATTAATTAAATCACTGCTTGGAACACTAGTTCTAGCTTCTTATTGACTAACTCTTACATCTTAATTTAACACATTTCTATTAATCTGTATACCACCACAAGATTGTGGCTTTCTAGCAAATTTCCAACATGTCTACCTCTGGCAGTGAATCCATGGCATCTCCCATACTCTGCTTTCTTCCTCCCAGAATTCAGTTCTGTCTTCCCCACCCACCTATGTTCTGTCTTCTATCAATAGGCAAAGGCAGTTTCTTTATTCATTAATTGTAATCACCATACACAGAGGAGACTCCCACATCACCTTCTCTTTTCTGTTTAAATAAAAAGCAAGGTTTTAACATTAATATAATAAAATTAGATATGATAAAACAAGTATCAATAAAGAATTACAGTTCAATATTTTTTATTTATTTTACCATTTATCATAACTAAGGAAAATAATAACCATAAATATAAATTCTTCAACACCATCAAAGACTCCAGAAGGATATAATATAATATTACCTAAGTTAACAGAAAATGCATTGCAAGCAACTTCCAAAATTCAAGAACTGATAGAGACATCTTGCTACCTAGACAGTCAACCAAAGTTCTTCCGTACCATTGTGGCATCATCTTCAGCCTACAGGCCCATAGTATACAGCAGACTTTTCCATGAAGCAGGAAATTTCAAAGATAAGTCTGCCTTTATTGGAAATTTCCCAGTCAATTTTTTCTGTATCCTGCAGAATGTCTCACAGACACTTTCATGAAGCATGAACTCAAAAGGACCATCTCAACTTTAGGAAAGTTTAGCAGTCATTTCTCTGTGGGTCCTGCAATTACAGGTAAGCAGTTCAGGCAAGAGCAGTTTCTTTCCCAAATGGCTAATGAGCCTCTTTGATGCCCATCTTCCTCTTGAAGTAATTGGTGCTGCCAGGAGCAGATGTGTCTTATTATCATGAAAAGCCCTAAGTTATTTAAAAATTTTAAATGCCATATTCTTAAGATCTCTGAAAGTTTTGAATGATACCTATCTAAATGAAATACTTCTCTGTACATCTAGAAAAATCTAACTAACATGAGTATAAGCTTGACTATTATAGATGATTATCTATTAATTTATAATTCTTGATTATACTTTATATTTTAAAATAAGCTGCACAAATACAATACCTTAATCAAGATCAGAAATACATATACACATAACAAAATTGATCTTAAATTTGTATCAATAAACCAATATCCATACTAATGCATTTTATTCATGTCTATATCATATCCCACTTGATATGTAAACAAACATTTATAGACAATATTTTGGAATATAGGCATAGTTTTTCTTTCCAAACTGCTTCCTGCTGTTTATTGCGTGAAGTAATTTTTGAGAGCATTTTTGGGGTCTTCACAGAGACATTTTTGGGGACTTTGGTCCCTGAAACGATATTAGCCTGAAAGAAATCCACAGGTTCTTGTTCTTTTGTGGAGGCAAAGAAGACCATCTTTTCCAAAACACCATATTCTAAGACTCAAACTCTGAAATCAAGATACCTTTATAGTCTGAAACAGTGAAATGTCTCTCTTAGCTAATTCATGGTAAAAAAAACCTCAAAGATAGTACAATAATATACATAATCCAGACTCTCTGTGAATTTTCCATTTTATAACATGGCTTAGTTTTTTATTCCTTTTAAGCAATGATTGTCTGTACTCTGTCTCTTTCAAGACTTTACCTTTTTAAAAAAAAAAAAACAGTAACTGAAGGTGTAAGTCACAAACAATCCCACACCAGTTCAGAAGTATGACCAACAGAGAAGCTATTTATTTAAAGGGGAAAAACTTACAGATCATCATCTCAGACAACAGCCCTCTATGCAATCAGGAATGGAGCCTACTCGCTGGAAGTAGAGCCGAAAGTCAGAGAGAGTGCAGAGGGAACTGGCCGCTTTTTTAAAGGGAGAGAGACCACACCCCAGTGGGCTGGTATCTCAGTGGCTATTGGCTGAAGGAGTAGAAGGAGTTCCCACAACACCTCCCCCTTTTGTTTTAGTAAGAGAGTTCTAAATCTACTATGAAATTATATACAATAAGTAAAAATATCCTATTCTAACTAGCTTAAGTCTTCTATAATAAATAACTTGACCAAGTCATCAACCCCATCGAAGATCTGAGAAGGGAAATACTTTTATGCAACAAATCACAGAGACAACTAGCTGCCCCGGCAATCACCAAAGTTCACGTTTGCAGTGTTGAAGCAACCAACTTTGGCTAAAGCCTAACATAACTGACATACCATTTTCAAAAGCCAGAAACTTTTCAAAACTATCTTACCCTGTCTTGGCAGGATATGACAGTGCTGTTTTATCCATTGATGCATGCTCTGTATCTCTGTCAGTGGTTGAGGCATGGGCATTTCTTTGCCCAAAGGCCAGTTCTGCCAAAAAGAAAGGCTCCAGTTGGAGTGTTTTTGGTGCTCAACATTCTCTCAAGAATAGATCAGTGTTGCCAGGAGCAATTGTGTCTCACTACCACGGAACTCTGAGTTAGATTAAAGGTCATTTTCTGCAGCTCTTTGAAGGGGTTGAAGATATCTATCTATACTGAGTATAATCTCTATGTATCTAAATAACCTGATTAGTCTAATTATAAATGACAAACTTAGATGACTATTGATCTATATAATTCTCAATATCTATTTAACTTAAAGACTAAGACAATGAACAACTGTTCAATAAATGAAGACAATACGACCTCCAAATATAAACAATGTACAAATATACAAGGAATATGGTAAATATATATCAATACATAAACAATATATAAGTATCTTAATCAGAGGTAGAAATGTACACTGCAATATGGTAAATTTATATTATATATATATATATATATATCAATACATAAGAATGTTTTAAAAAGAGGTAGAAGCATGTATGCATATAATAGTCAATATAATTTAACTTTGTATCAATATATAAGAATTAATACCAGTATATTTGTCTCAAAACAATAACTCACAAGTACCAACAAGTACCAATCTATTATCCCATCATCCAATTATCCCTCTTTTTTTTCAAATGATCCCTGAGCTTATAAAATTCCTCCCCCAACCCTCAACCATATACTATTATAATCAACCCCTAAATGATGTCCCTAAACTCAAGGGCAAACTTTACTGGGAGAGGGGACGTTGTCCTCTAGAATTACTTCCAGCTGTCATGGGGGCGACATTCTTTCTGGGGGAATCCTGTGAAAGTAAAATGATGGTTAAATTTCAAGATCAATGTCTTTTAAAATTACAAATAGTCTCTGAGTATTTTGTGGAGGTCTGGCCAGAATGTTGTACGAGATGTGCACCATTTCAGCTAACCAAGTTGGAACTGTCTTGTGAAGCTGGTATCCAAAACAGGTCTTGTAGTAGCTCTATCAATATCATGACGTCATATCAACCAGGTGGAATTGTTGTTATGGGGCCCCATCTTCTTCCTGGAAACTTCAAATGTCACTGTAGGAAAAACTCATTGTTCATTGTGAAAAACTTAAATATTAATCATATAGACATATATAGACATACATATATTCAATGAAAGGCATGATAGATATATTCAATGAAAGGTATGATATGTATGAAGAGAAGCAAAGATGTTTTCTTTTCTTATATTTATTTATTACGTATGCAATATTCTGTCTGTGTCTATGCCTGCAGGCCAGAAGAGGGCACCAGACCACATTACAGATGGTTGTAAGCCAGCATGTGGTTGCTGCAAATTAAACTCAGGACCTTTGGTAGAGGAGGCAATGCTCTTAACCTCTGAGCCATCTCTCCAGCCCCGCAAAGATGTTTTCTAAACTAATATTTCTTTCTGTCCCATATCATGGCTCTTGACATGAGACAGAAACTCCAGAAACTGTGGGTTTTTCTCTTGACAACAGGCTTGGAATTAGAGAGGGACTGAGCCAGAGTCCATCTCCAAAACCAGCTCTATAAATTTAGAAATATGATTTTGTATATCTTAGATTTCTATACTTACAGAACCTATTCGGTTTTCTTGATAGTCCCTTTTGGACAGTTATTTGTCCATCTGTCAGTATTCAAACATCCAGGGTTCCTTGAATTTTTCAAAGATGAATGCTTTGCTGTGGAGATAAGAACAGATCCCTGCCCATATTCTATATGTTTTTCTTACCACCTGTATGAATATCATCATTGTGGATGAGCTGTTATTTCACCTTTTCAATAGGTTTCTTTTCTTCAAATAGAAACTTTATTAATTTTGATGGTATCCACAATTTTTCTTCTCCTGTGGAAACAAGAGCAAAACCACTTACCCAAAGTAGCACACCTCCTGGTTTCCATTGAGAAGTCAGCACATCTTTGAAATAAATTGGTTGATTTAGTTCAGAAGACTTTTATATTATCCAATGTCTTTCTGCAACTGTTGTTCCTTTCTCATCAGCATTAAGAAAATTCAAGGTTAATAAAGCATTATGCAATCTATTTCTGGGGGGTATTTTCCATCCCTTTCTGTTTGTTCAGCATATTCTTTATAGTATGATTTGATCTTTCTATAACTGCCTGAAATGTAGGATTATTTGGTATACCTGTAATGTGTTTTATATTATAATAAGCAAAAAAGCATTTCATGTTATTAGATACATATGCTGGACCATTATCTGTCTTTATTTGTGCAGGTATACCCATGATGGCCATAACTTCCAATAAGTGTGTGATTACTGAATGAGCCTTTTCTGAGCTCAGGGCAGTAGCCCATTGAAAACCTGAATACATGAATATAGTGTGGTGTACATATTTTAATTTACCAAATTCCATAAAGTGGAACACATCCATCTGCCAGATTTCATTCCTTCGAGTACCCTTTGGGTTACTCCCTGCAGGCAACGGTGTTTGTTTATAGAAAGAACAAGTAGGACATCTCTTTATAATGTCCTTAGCTTGTTGCCATGCAATGGAAAATTCTTTCTTTAGGCTTTTACTATTGATTTGATGCATTTTATGAAATTCTGAGGCCCAAAAACACTTCCAATCAATAATTGATCAATCTCAGCATTACCTTGTGCCTCCTGTAATTTTTCCTCAATCATTGTCAGTTCCTGATGGAGGAAGGTCATTGGTTGATTAAATAAAGAAGCTGCTTGACCTGATAGGTTAGAACATAGGTGGGAGGAGCAGACGCTGGGAGGAAGAGGAAGTGAGCTCAGAGACTCGACAGCTCTCCTCTCAGGAGCAGACACCTGAGAGAGACATGATGCTCCACTCCTGCGGGCAGAGGCGAGAGCTCTGCTCTCTGAGGCATACGCGATGAAGCTCCGACCCAGGATGGACGTAGGCTAGAATCTTCCCGGTAAATGCACCTTGGGGTGCGACACATATGATTGGAAATGGGTTAGTCCAGGTGCGAGAGTTAGCCGAGAAAAGGGCTAGTGCTAAAGAGTCAAGCAGTGTTTAAATGAATACAGTTTGTGTGTTGTTATTTCGGGCATAAGCTAGCTGGACAGGCGGCCGGGGTGCTGGGGACTCAGCACCGCCACTCCTATTACTACAAGTTCCTTTTCTGCTTCAGCTGTCAGTGTTCTGGTACTATTCAAATCTTTATCACCATCTTAGTTTTTGTTTAAATGAACTATTAAATCAGGTGTTATCCCAACAGCTGGTCATACACTGGAAATGTCTCCTAACAATCTTTGGAAGTCATGAAGAGTCTGTAACCGGTCTCTCCTAATTTGTGCCTTTTGCATTTTAATTTTTTGCAAACCTATTTTATAACCTAGATAATTAACAGAATCTCCTCTCTGTATTTTTTCTGGAGCAATCTACAATCCCCATTTACGTAAAACTATCTTTACTTCTTCAAACAGTCTTTCTAAGGTGTCTATCCTCCCACAAGAGGAGGATACTCACTCACTCACAAGAGGTTTTTGAACATAAAGCAAAGAAAACCAGGCTACAAACTACAATCTCTGAGAACTTAGACTAGCATGAGAACACTAAGAGAGATATACATAAATCTAATCTACATGGGAAGTAAAAAAAGACAAGACCTCCTGAGTAAATTTGGAACATGGGGACTTTGGGGGAGGGTTGAAGGGGAGGAGAGTAGCATGGAGGGGAGCAGAGAAAAATGTTGAGCTCAATAATGTCAAAAAAAAAGAATATATATACAACCTAAAGAGCAACATGGCACGACTAGAACAAATGATCCTTCAACAGCAAAACCTGAATATTCCAATACATCTGAAACACAAGATTATAAACTTAAAAATTACTTTATGAAGATTATATAGTCTCCTAAGAAGAAAATTAAAAATTCACTTATAGAACTTGAGGAAAAGACAAAAAAATGGAAGAAATAGATAAAACCCTTAAAGAAAGCCAAGAAAAATTAACAAGCAGGTAAAGAAAATGGCTCAAGACTTAAAAAATTAAATAGAAACAATAAAGCAAACAGAAACCAAGGAAATTTTGGAAATGGAAAATTTGGGGTAGGGAACAGGAATTACAGATGTAGGCATCATCACCAGAACACAAGAGATGGAAGGGAGAATCTCATTCATTGATGGTGTGATAGAGAAAATTGATTCACCAGTCAAAGAAAATGTTAAATTCAATAAATTCCTAACATAAAGCATACAGGGAATCTGGGACATCATGAAAAGATCAAACCTAAGAATAATAAGTGATATATGTGGGTCTTCTTTCTATGTGTTGCTTTCATTGGTTAATTAAAAAAGAAACTGCCTTGGCCTTTAAGGACAGCAGCTTAGATAGGCAAAGTAGACAAAACAGAATGCAGGGAAGAAGGCAATGAGGCAGACCATGCTTTTCATACCCAAGATGGACAGTGGTTAGAATTCAAAGTAAACCGTGTTATTATTCATAGGAAATTTGCAGTAAGTTCTGGAATGTTAACTGAGTTGGTAAAACACTTACTACTAGAGGAAGAAAGAAAAGGCTAAAATGGCTAACATGCCCAGATCCTAGAGAAATTTAGCCTGACTCCAAAATCTGAAGGTGGTAAAGCTTGTTTGAATCTCTTCATGTTGGTGTGTTGTCGATTTTATTTTACAGAGATACACACTGAAAGAAAAAAATGAAAGGAGGAAGATCCCTGACATCATCTTTTACCTTGGAACTACTTGTGTGTACATATGTAATACACACACACACACAAGGACACAAACACACAAACACATGTGTGTGTTTGTCCATGTACACTTGGATTCAGGCACATATGCCCAAATACACAAAAACCATTTGGTTTTGTTCCAATTATCTCTCTTATACAATCTCAGATTTACTACCTGACTTTATTATAGTTTTCTGCACATATTGTATCTATAGTTTCATAATTGGTGTACCAATTTCACAAAAGCCAGCTTTGTAATATCTTTTTTCCCCCAAATCCTCAATGACAGCCTGCTCAATGAATATACCATGTTATTATATAACTCTAAAACCTGTGCTGTACTATAGACATTAAACCATATTTTCCTCCACATTTTTCCCTTGGTAAAATGCTGTGAAATCTTGATCTGACTGTATAAATAAAGAGAATGTTTTGTTATAAGTTAAACTTACAACACTTTTGCTCATAACAAAATCCCCAGTAAGATAAAGAGAAAATGGCCAGATTGTGGCTCACATTTAAGAATTGCTTTTCAAGTGGACAAATATCAAAGTAATAGAAACTATAGTCTGAGAAGCATATTTTGAACCCCTACTTTTATTCTACAGAGGGTACAAATTTAAAAAACAACACTTCCCATACATCTGCTGTACAGCCAGCTAAGGCTGGCCAGGATTTATAGGAGTTCTCTCACTTCCAAATGGAGTAGGATTGAGGAATGCCAAATGGAGTGGATATCAAGGAGGGCAGACTGCATTGAGTTCATGAAATGACAGCAACCTAGGGAGGAGATAGTGCCAAATTTTCTCTGAATTGCCTATGTATGTCCATTTGCCCTGTAACTGCCACATGGTGAATCCATTTTAGAATGGAACTACAACATAAAAGATGCTTAAAAACAGCACTTTATATAATGGAAAATGAAATTAGCTACAGATGGTGAACAACTGGTCACCTTCCCATTACCTGCAGTTAGAAAGGTGGCAATTCATTAGTGAATTACCATACTTGGCTGCAATCACAGAATACAGTGAGGTAATTTCAGTGTTTTAGCTTCTGCTTCATAGATAATACCTCACTTGATTCCTAAAGTAAAGTTTTCTTTGTTACAATGAGAATTTATAATTTGCAGACTAAGGCTTAAGAGACAGCAGGAACATGAGGAGTTAATTTGATGTATGATAACTTACTTTTGAAATTTAAAATTTTGAATGAGAAGCAACGAGTAACACTTTTCATATATCAAAAAAAATTCAGTTACTATTTTCATTGCATGAATGGTTACTTGTGCAAGGTCATGTGAAGATTAAGAAATATATGATACATCAAATCTGAGTCATTATAGAAAAACCACCATTGAGGCTGAAATATTTAATTAATTAATTTTATTTTCTAATTCCATATAACTCCTCCATATTCCCCATTTACCCTTGCAGTGCCTCCTCACAAAAGGAAGTAAAAATATATAAAAATGAGACAATTTACAATTCATAAAAGAATATTAATAGGAAAAAAATACAAACAACAGCATTAAAAAATGCCTTCCTTCCTCAGTCTACTACCTCTTCATTCATGTCAGTGGTACTGGGAGCTGTGGTATATCATGAAATATACATTTCTCTCCAACCAGCTTTATTTGTAAATATTCATTGTATACAGTATTTGTTTCAAAACCTCTAGTTACTTTTACATTTAAAACTCCTCTTAGATATCCTGCAGTTACCCTAAATTATAGAGATCCTGTGTCTGTAGTTTATAGGACTAGTCCCTTCTGTTCCAGTGAGTTATACATGAGGGACATTATGGGGAGTGACCACACAAAGCCCTGGATATATGTCTGTGTGGTAGCACTGTCATTCTGGCTGGATGATTTAGCATCTTCCCCCTCAAATGAGGGACTTAACCAGGACTCTCATGCCTGTCATGATGGGTGTGGCCAGTTTTCCCAAGTGTTTGTGAGGTGAACAGAGGCAACTTGTTTGTTAAGGTTGGGGGTCAAGTTTACCATGCTATAGTCACTGGGTCCACTGCCTCGGTGCAGTGAGAGGCAGGACTAACTCTCCATTGTGGAGTGGGTGGCTCTGCCTGGACCAGTGAGGGACAGGGTCAGCTCAGCAGGGCACTCACACTTCAACACAAGGTTCAACACATGTTTCACATGGGCCTATGTCGTAACACAGGCAATGGGCATGATCACAAACCCTGGTTGATGAATGTCCATGAATCCAGACATGACCATCAGCAGTCTGGCTGTTTCTTGCTCTCCAGGTAGCAGCACAATGTAGGTCCTGACTGCAGTAGACCCATAGACCCAGACATGTCCCTAGGCTTCAGATTAAACCAGAAGTCACCATGTCCCTGGGGTTTAATGCACCACAATTAGATTTGTGTGATGCCAACAGTAGCATGACCATTGTGCATGAACATGGCCTAAAATGTCAACCCACACATCAGGCATCTGCTTTCAGTGGTAAAATAAGCCACAGATGTCAATGCATACTGTGTTTTCAGTAGAATCAGCCACTCAGATATGGCTCTTGGAAGCAGTTTGGGCTCAGTTAACACTATAGCCAAAGTAGTGCAGGCCATTGAAATCTGCTTGGCCCTAGTTGAGACATATCCCTTGGTCCCCTAAATCATGACACTTGGCAGCCCAGCACTTCAGCATCTAGGAGGACTATGAGAGACATACAGGCCATGCAATCAACACAGACCATGAATACAGACCCAGATATGGTCCTAGGCAGCAGTCCAGTCCTAGTCACCAAGGTGTCAGGTGGCAAGCAGACCTCCCACATCAGCCCATTCCTCACTGTCTTTGCCTCTGCAGCTCTGCTTCTCTCTATTAGACATGAAGTATTCTCTCTCTCTCTCTCTCTCTCTCTCTCTCTCTCTCTCTCTCTCTCTCATACTTTACCATATATTTGTTCATTACAATGTTGCCTGACCCCCAGCATCAGAAGGCTTCAGGTGTGCTTAAAGTTTCTTCTCTATGCAGATATCAAACAGGTTTTGGCAGAGGCGTGTGTGTCCATCTTCACCCATGCAGCTCTAGTGGTGCCAAAAAGGCTCAGTGTAGTAATAGGAGCAGCAGGGCTGCGTCCCCAGCACCCTGGCCACCTGGCTAGCTTCTGCTCCAAAATAACAACACCCAAACTGTATTCATTTAAACCTGCTTGGCCCTTTAGCTCTATCCCTTACTGGCTAATTCTGATATCCCAATCAACCCATTTCTAATAATCTGTGTAGCTCCGGTCTTACCGGGAAAGATTCAGCATGTATGACCTGGCTGCTTGCTTCATCGTGCACGTCTGCCCAGGAAAGCAGAGCATGGCCTCTCTCTGAGGCATCTGCCTCGGAGAGGAGAGCTGTCAAGTCTGAGCTCACCTCCTCTTCCTCCCAGCATTCTGTTTTGTTTACTCCTCCCACCTATGTTTTAACCTATGAGGGCCAAGCAATTTCTTTATTGCTTAACCAATGAAATCAACAGATTGATATATGACACTCCCACATCAGCTCAGATCCTTAGTTTCTTCTCCCTGCCTAGGACAAAGTTCTCTGGGCAGACAGGTGTGTTTCTATTTCTGCCCACTTGATCTTATTGCATTTAATTTAGTTTCTATCATGTTTTTCTTAAAATAAATTTGAATTATGAAATCATGTATATATTTGGAAAATATAAAATAAACATAAAGAAAAATGTATTCAATTTCATAATTAACACATTTAGACTGACTTGCTAATTTTTGTAACAATGCACATACATTATAAAGGGATATATGTATATAATCTTACATGCTCCATTAATTTCTTTCTCACTTGCCAATAAATTTTTGTATGTTTTAATACATTACAAAACAAAGTTTTACCCATGATGGAGGAAGGTCATTGGTTAATTAAATAAAGAAACTGCTTGCCCTGATAGGTTAGAATATAGGTGGGTGGAGTAAACAGAACAGAATGCTGGGAGGAAGAGGAAGTGAGCTCGGACTCCACAGCTCTGCTCTCTGGAGCAGAGACACCATGCTCCCCTCTCCCGGGCGGACATGAGAGCTCTGCTCTCTGAGGCACACACGATGAAGTTCCAACCCAGGATGGACATAGGCTAGAATCTTTCCCGGTAAGACTGATGCTACACAGATTATTAGAAATGGGCTAGTCCAGGTGCGAGAGTTAGCCGAGAAGAGGCTAGATATAATGGGCCAAGCAGTGTTTAAAAGAATACAATGTCCGTGTAATTATTTCGGGGCATAAGCTAGCAGGCAGCCAGGGTGCTGGGGATGCAACCCCGCTACTGAAATTACTACATACCCATATGTCTAGTCTGTATTTAGTCAACTTCTTATGATTTTAAGACTTTCTTTAGAAGTGATAGACTGAAATTCTTCTTGTTTGCTTAATTCTTTTTTTCATGTAATATATGTATATTATATAACTATAAATATTTTATTACCAAACATTTTCAGTGAGCTGCACGAACAGGAAATTTATATCTTGAACTATGGTACAACTTTGGAATTAAATTCTCACCAAGACTCTGAGATTATACACTACTTTTATAAAATCTTGCTAAACTACATTGGAATAAAAAGTGGGATAGCAATGACATCTTTATATTTAAAATTTATAAATATAGCTTTTCATCAAAATATGTTATATATATTTATATGTTACATATAACATTATATATATATATATATATATATAACCTTTATTCATGTATTTGTGTTTGGGAATGCATAAGTATGCCACAGAATGTGTAGAAGATTACAGCATAGAAAGACCACCCATAATATGAGGACTTGCAACATTAGTGCTATGAAAACAGCCATCCTATGAAAAGGGACTTGAATCAATGTAATTCCCACCAAAACTCAAATTCTAAAATTATTCTTTAGAGGAATTTATAAAACAACTTTTAATCTCACCTTGAATTATTAAAGACTCAGGAAAGCCCAAACAAGCCTGAACAACACAACTTTTCTGAAGGTATCAGCATGCCAGGTTTTAAGTTATATTACAGAAGTATACTAATAAGAACATTATGGTACTGAGATAAAATACTCACTGATCAGTGCTACAATTGAGTAACAAAACATAAGCACACAGTGTTATAACCATTTGATTTTGACAAGGAATCAGAAAATATAAATTGAAGAAGAGATAGAATCTTCAAAAAAAAAAAGTACTGGTCAAACCAGTCATTGACAAGAAGAAGAAAAAAGTGGATTTTCACTCCTACTTTTAACAAAAGAAACTTTAGAGTCAAGTAGCTTGCCAAGCCTAAAATGTCTCCCTTAATTAAGATATATACTTCCCTGCTCCCATATCTACCCTTTCTCCATCCCATCCCACCAATTACCCCCAAGCTCTCCCCATCCTCCCCTTCTCACTTTTCTCTCCCCATCTCCCCTTACCCCCACCCCCAAGTTACCAATTTTTGCCTGGCCATTTTGTCTACTTCCAATATGCAGGAGGATAACTTTATGTTTTTTTGGAGGGGGTTCACCTTCTTATTTAGTGACTCTAGAATCACGACTTATAGGATCAATGTCCTTTATGGCTAGAATCCACTTATGAGTGAGTACATACCATATTCATCTTTTTGGGTCTGGGTTACCTCACTCAGAATAGTGTTTTCTATTTTCATCCATTTGCATGCAAAATTCAAGATATTTTTTTTCCGCTGAGTAGTACTCTAATGCGTACATATTCCATACTTTCTTTATCCATTCTTCCATTGAGATGCCTAGGTTGTTTCCAGGTTCTGGCTATTACAAATAATGCTGCTATGAACATAGTTGAACAAATGCTTTTGTAGTATGATAGGGCATCTCTTTGGCATATTCCCAAGAGTGGTATTGCTGGATCCTGGGGTAGGTGGATCCCGAATTTCCTGAGAAACTGCCACACTGATTTCCAAAGTGGTTGCACAAGTTTGTATTCCCATCAGCAATGGACTGGGAAGGAACGAATACGGGACCAAACTAGTTTCTCTGAATGGGGTTGACAATTGTATGGCTCGGGCAGACTGAGGTGCCACTGGCCATAGCACCAGGATTTATCCCTACTGCATGTACTGGAATTTTGTTATTCTATTCTCTTTGGATGTATATTTTTCTCAGCCTAGGTATAGTAGGGAGGGCCTTGGACCTTCCCCCAAAGCAATGTGCCTTACCCTTTCTGAGGATTAGATCAGGTGGGGTAGGAGGGTGTGTGGAAGGAATGGGAGGAGGAAAGTGTATGGGAACTTGGGTTGATATTTTTTTAAATCTAATAAAATGTTTCAACTTAAACAAGAGACACCTCATAATTAGAAGAGATGATAGTTCATAAAAAGCATGACCATTTAATCTAGAGTAACCTGTAAAACTTACTAATGCTTTTTATTTAATCGGAAATAACATGTCAAAAGAGAATCTCTCCAAAATCAGTGTTTTGGAAGGGTATTGATTTTTGTCTTATCAGAAGAATACAGTTCTACCTTAAAGGCTATACCAGGAAACTACTATAGCTGATAAACACCTTTCAAAATATAACTGGATACACTACTAACTCCACTATAAAAGAAAACAAAATAAAATAATCAGTAGCCCACCTCTATTCACATGAAAGACTGAGAATAAAATCAGAGTAACAATACTCTTTACAATACCCACAAGCAACATTTTAGGATTACACTAATTAAGCAAGTGGAAGACCTGTATTACAAAACTTTAAGTCTTTAAAGAAAGAATTTGAGAATGATATGAGAAGATACAAAGGTCTCCCATACTTATGGATAGATAGGATTAACATAGTAAAAATCTCCATCTTACCAAAAACAACCACTGATTCAATATAATTGCCCTAAAAATTCTAACACTATTCTTTGCAAACCTTGATAAGTCAATACTAAGCTTCATATGGAAAAGAAAAGAACTGAATAATTAAAACAATCTAAATCAATAAAAGAATTGCCAGAGCTATTACCATTTTTTATTTCAAGGTATACTACAGTCTATAGTTACACAAACAGCACCATATTAACATAAAAACAGACATGTTAACCAACTTAATCAAATAAAAAAACAGGCCATAAATCCACAAATTTATAAACATCTAATTTTTTTATAAAGAAGCCAGGAATATACAATGGAAAAAACCGAGAGCTCCTTCAAGATTTTTTGTTGGCGTAACTGTATGTCTTCATGTAAAAAAAAAAGAATGAAAATAGATCCATGTGTATCATCTTGAACAAACCTCAAGTCGAAGTAGTTCAAAGAACTCAATATAAAAATCGGAAACACTTGGCTCCCAGGAGCCCAAGCCGAGGTCCCCATTTAGTTCCCTGGACAGTGAGGATAAAGAACCTGAAATGACCCTACCCTATAGCAA
>NW_004949137.1:2392983-2395122 GCF_000317375.1 Microtus ochrogaster | reverse complement strand
GGGAGGAGGGGGAGGGAAATGGGAGGCTGGGAGGAGGTGGAAACTTGTTTTTTTTCCTTTTCTCAATAAAAAAAAAAAATCGGAAACACTGAATCTGGTTGAAAAGAAAGTAGGGAATAGCCTTAAATGCATCGACACAGAAGACAACTTCCTGAACACAACACCAAAAGCACAGGCTCTTACATCAACAATTAATATATGGGGCCTCATGAAACTAAGAAACCTCTGTAAGGCAAAGGACACTGCTGATAGCACAAAACAGTGGCTTATAAAATTGGAAAATATTTTGATCAACTCCATATTCAATGGAGTGCTAATATACAAAACATAAAAATTCAATAAGCTAGACGTCAACAAAGTTAATAATAATCCAACAGATAATTCTCTATAGAGGAATCTCAAATGGTTGAGTAATGTTTAAAATGTTCAGCATCTTTTCCATCAAAGGAATGAAAATCAAAGATATTTTGATATTCCATCTTACTTACACCTGTCATAATGAAGAAGATGAAAAACAAAAGAGATAGCTCATGCTGCAAAGAATGCAGAATAAAGGAAACACTCCTCCATTGCTTATACAACCACTATGATAATATGGCAGTTCATCAAATAATTGGGAATCCATGTACCTCAAGACTTTGATATAATACTCCTGTGCATCTTGGCTTAATGGAGGGACACATGTATCTCCTTAGTAAGGGGGTTTAAAACAGATTTATCAGGTGCTTTGCAGCCAAAAGGAACAACAACGGGATGGACCATGAAGTGTGTGATGTTGGTGATGGAGAGAAAGATACTTTGAACGACGACTAGAATTTCAGGGTGTTTGGGGAATGAAGTTGAAAATGAGTGCAGTGGAATTCCATGAGGGTTTATCTAGAAAGGACTCTTAGTAATGAGACAAATGAAGTCTGCAATCAATCAAGACTTTCAACAGTTGGACTGGGACTCCAATATAAAAACAAACAACAACAACAAAAAAATCCTTGTAAATACAATTTGACCTGCCTACAAGGTATACTGTGATAATGATGGTACAGAACTTGTGGTAGTGATCAAGCAATATTTTGTCTAACTTGAGTCCTTCACCAAAAGATATAGCACATTTCCATCTTTTTCTGGATGACTAGGTACCATACACTGAATGCCACAGACACCTAAGAGAGAACTAAACAAGCCTGGGGAAAACGCTGGGCAGCTGTGGTGCAGGCCTTTAATCCCAGCACTCAGAAGGCAGAGACAGGCAGATCCTGTGACTTCGAGGCCAGCCTGATCTACAGGAGCTAGTTCTAGGACAGGCACCAAAGCTACACAGAGAAACTTGTCTCAAAAAACAAAACAAACAAATAAACAAACAAAAAGCCAAACAAACTAGCAAAAAAAAAAAACATGACTGGGGAGAAAATGAAATAAATTGTTCTTTATGTTATTATCTGCTATACTCAGAGATCATGTGTGCCTAGCGCAGTTGTCATCAGAAAGGCTTCTTTTGCCAGCTAATTTGAGCAGATGTAGAGACCCATATAGCGCAAGAAACACTTCAGAAGAGGGGACAGGTAGCACAGATTCTAGTATTTCTTAATAATAAAAACCCAGAGTCAGATATCAGGTTAAATGCTGAAAGATCAGAGAAGTAAATGAAGCAGCTTCTAGTAAGACCCTTTACATCTACTAAATTTTCAGACAAAAGTGGTCAATACAGTCTCTCCAAAAATACTCAGACTGAATGCCATGAACCCCTGTCTCCTCCATCTTTATATTCTTCTATCAGCCAAGCCAAACCTCTTCCTGTCTCCAGCTCCCCAGTGCTGGGAGTAAAGGCATATGATTTCCAAGCATTGGGATTAAATAAATCACCACTGCCTTGTTCAGTTTCTACTTGAAAGCTGATCAGTCTTGTGTATCCCAGGGTGAACTTGAACACACAGAGATCCATATGCCTCTTTTTTTCTGAGTGTTGGGATTGAAATTGTATGCCACCACTGCCTGGCCTCCAAAGCTAACTAGTGCCTTGCTCAACATTCTGATCCTCAGGAAAGTTTTATTTGTAATAGAACAAACACAATATCACCTGGGGGAGGGGGAAGAATTTTAGAAGCCAGTAGGAAAAAAAAAAAAAAACATTAGAAACATGGCCCA
>NW_004949137.1:2390795-2392872 GCF_000317375.1 Microtus ochrogaster | reverse complement strand
ATATATATATATGACTATATTATATATATATATATATTATGAAAGGAAAACATTTACTTTCAAAGATAGAGAATAAAAGGATTAAGAAACACCCAAGTACACACAATCAGGGCAGTAAACCAACTCTCTGTGTCAAAAAAACAAGCAGAAATAAAAATAAAAAAGTTAAAACAAATAAATGAAGAGAAATGAATATATTAATAAGAATATTATGTGCAAACCATTACTACAAAAAGGAAAAGACATTTAATTTTGTGAGATAGCACAGGAAGATCCAAGGAGTCTTATTCTATATGGATAGTTAAGAATGCTAAATTATACTAGGAGAATAACAGAAGTGTATAAAATCACAGAATTAGAGGAAATTTAACACATCTGCTTCTGTTACTCATTCTTTAAGGCAAAATTCAGAAAAACTACAAATATTTAAACAAATAGCTAATAAAATTCCCTTGTCACATTGATACATATAACATTTTACATAGCATTTTATGATTTCCTGACTAATAAAGGCAATAATACCAAGAATCCTCAAATGCTCATGTTATAGTAAAATTCATAAAAATATGAAACTAAGGACCAGGAGAGCCATCATTGGGGTGAGTTTTGGACCTGTGGCAGCAGCCTGGGACAGGGAACTCAGACTTTCCTAATCCTCCCTATACTTCCTGGGCTTCCTGCTGGGCCTATACTCCCAGCATACTGCCTCTCTCTTCCTATCCCACCCAGCTTGCATCCAGAACCCTCCCCCCTGCTGCCTTCCTTCCCTCTTCGGGGGGAGGGGGGGCAATCCAGAGGGCAACCTAGCGCGCGGAGCTCCTTTTTTTCAATAGCCTGCCTGCAGCAAGTAAGGTAGGCGTTTTGTTTACAAGCTGCCCAACCAGCACAGAGATCTGATCTTGGCACCAGGAGAGCCATCATTGGGGTGAGCGTTGGAACCACTGCAGCAGCCCGGGACAGGGAACTCAGACTTTCCTCATCCTCCCTATACTTCCTGGGCTTCCTGCTGGGCCTACACTCCCAGCATACTGCCTCTCTCTTCCTATCCCACCCAGCTTGCATCCAGAACCCTCCCCCCTTCTGCCTCCTTTCTCTCTTGGGGTGCTGGGGCCGAATCCTGATGGCAACCTAGCAGGTGGGAGCTCCTGTGTTTCAATAGCCTGCCTACAGCAAGCAAGGTAGGCGCTTTGTTTATGAGCTACCCAACCAGCACGGAGATCTTATCTTGGCATGAGGAGAGACATCACTCTAGCACCAGGAAAGCCATCACTGGGGAGTTCCATCAATGGGAAGATACATCAGTAGGCAAGGAGACCTGATCCTGTAAAAGAAGATCCAAAGGGAAGCATTCGGAGGAAGAGATGGGCAGACGTCAATGCAAGAATTCACCCAACAATCTGAAAAACAACATGAAACAGCCAGAACCCAGCAACCTCACAACAGGAGGACAGGAACACCTTAATCAAAAAGAAGTAGAAAAAATTGACTTTATAAAAGTGATTGACACCCTTAAACAGCATGTAAAAAATACCCTTATAGAAATGGATGAGAAGTATAACAGAAAGTTTGAAGAATTGAATAAATCAGTGAATGATACCCTAGAAAACCAAGGAAAAACAATCAAACAGATAATGGAAACAGTTCAAGACTTGAAAACTGAAATGGAGGCAAAGAAGAAAACACAAACAGAGGGCCAGCTGGACATGGAAAACCTAGGTAAACAAGTAGACTAAAGAAAAAAGCATAACCAGAAGAATACAAGAGATAGAAGAAAGAATCTCAGATTCTGAAGATAACGTAGAGAAAATAAACGCACTGATCAAAGAAAACAGCAAGTCCAACAAACTCTCATCACAAAACATTCAGGAAATATGGGACACAATAAAATGACCAAGCCTAAGTATATTTGGAGTAGAAGAAGAAGTTCCGCTCAACGGTCCAGAAAATATATTTAATAAATTTATAGAAGAAAACTTTCCCAACCTAAAGAAAGAAAGATGTACAAGAAACAACAACCTAAAGAAAGGTTCAAGAAGCATACAGAACATTGAATAGGCTGGATCAAAAAAAAAAAAAA
>NW_004949137.1:2375731-2387480 GCF_000317375.1 Microtus ochrogaster | reverse complement strand
GAGGAAATTCAGAGAATCATTAGATCTTACTACAAAAGCCTGTATGCCACAAAACTGGAAAATGTAAAAGAAATGGACACTTTTTAAGATAAATAACATATACCAAAGTTAAACCAGGACCAGGTGAACAATCTAAATAGACATGTTAGTCGCGAAGAATACCAAAAAAAAAGCCCAGGACCAGATGGCTTCAATGCGGAATTCTACCAGAACTTCCAAGAAGACCTGATACCTATACTCCTTAATGTATTTCACAATATAGAAACAGAGAGTCATTACTAAATTCCTTTTATGAAGCTACAGTTACTCTGATACCAAAACCACAGAAAGACTCAACCAAGAAAAAGAATTACAGGCCAGTCTCACTCATGAACATTGACTCAAAAATCCTCAACAAAACACTGGCAAACCGAATCCAAGAACACATTAGAAAAATTATCCATTATGATCAAGTAGGCTTCATCCCAGCGATGCAGGGCTGGTTCAACATAAGAAAATCTAACAATATATCTATGTAATCCATCATACAAATAAACTGAAAGAAAAAAACATATGATCGTTTCATTAGATGCTGAAAAAGCATTTGACAAAATTCAACATCCCTTTATGATAAAAGTCTTGAAGAGATTAGGGATACAAGGGTCATACCAAGATATAATAAAAGCTATATACAGCAAGCAGACAGTTAACAACAAATTAAATGGAGAGAAACTCAAAGCCATCACACTAAAATCAGGAACATGACAAGGATGTCCACTCTCTCCATACCTCTTCAATATAGTGCTTGAATTTCTAGCAATAGCAATAGGACAACATAAGGGGTCAAAGGGATTCGAATTGGAAAGGAAGAAGTTAAACTTTTGTTATTTGCAGATGATATCATAGTGTACATAACTGCCCCCAAAAACTCCACCAAAGAACTTTTACAGCTGATAAACACCTTTAGTAATTTGGCAGGATACAAGATCAACTCCAAAAAATCAGTCGCCCTCTTATACACAAAGGATATGGAAGCAGAGAGGGAAATCAGAGAAGCTTCACCTTTCACGATAGCCTCAAACAGCATAAAATATCTTGGGGTAACTCTAACCAAAGAAATGAAAGATCTATTTGACAAGAACTTTAAGGCATTGAAGAAAGAAATTGAGGAGTATACCAGAAAATGGAAGAAAAATCCCTTGCTCTTGGATTGAGAGGATCAACATAGTAAAAATGGCAATTCTACCAAAGGCAATTTATAGATTCAAAGCAATCCCCATCAAGGTCCCACCAAAATTCTTCTCAGATCTTGAGAGGACAATAATCAACTCTATATGGAAAAACAAAAAACCCAGGATAGCCAAAACAATCTTAAACAATAAAGGATCTTCTGAGGCATTACCATCCCTGACTTCAAACTCTATTTCAGAGCTACAGTAATGAAAACATTGTGGTACTGGCATAAAAACAGAGAAGTCGATTAATGGAATGAATAGAAGACCCAGATTTTAACCCACAAACCTATGAATACCTCATATTTGATAAAGGGCCTAAAAATATACAATGGAAGAAAGAAAGAATCTTCAACAAATGGTGCTGGCACAACTGGATGTCAACCTGTACAAGAATGAAAATAGACCCATATCTATCACCATGCACACAACTCAAGTCCAAATGGATTAAAGACCTCAATATCAGTCCAAACACACTGAACCTGATAGAAGAGAAAGTGGGAAGTATGCTACAACAGATGGGCACAAGAGATCACTTCCTATGTATAATCCCAGCAGCACAGACATTAAGGGCAACATTGAATAAATGGAACCTACTAAAACTGTGAAGTTTCTGTAAAGCAAAGGACACTGTCACTAAGACAAAAAGGCAACCTACTGACTGGGAGAAGATCTTCACCAACCCCGCAATAGACAAAGGTCTGATCTCCAAAATATAGAGAGAACTCAAGAAACTAGACTTAAATGCTAATTAACCCAATTAAAAATGGGGCACTGAACTGAACAGAGAATTCTCAACAGAAGAAGTTCAAATGGCCAAAAGACACTTAAGGTCATGCTCAACTTCCTTAGTGATCAGGGAAATGCAAATCAAAACAACTTTGAGATATCATCTTACACCTGTCAGAATGGCTAAAATCAAAAACACCAATGATAGCCTTTGCTGGAGAGGTTGTAAAGAAAGGAGTACCCTCATCCATTGCTGGTGGGAATGCATACTTGATCAACCACTTTGGAAATCAGTGTGGTGGTTTCTCAGGAAATTCTGGATCAACCTGCCCCAAGACCCAGCAATACCACTCTTGGAAATATACCCAGGAGATGCTCTATCATATGCCAAAAGCATTTGTTCAACTATGTTCATAGCAGCATTATTTGTAATAGCCAGAACCTGAAACAACCTAGATGACCTTCAATGGAAGAATGAATGAAGAAAGTGTGGAATATATACACATTAGAGTACTACGCTGTGGTAAAAAACAATGACTTCTCGAATTTTGCATGCAAATGGATGGAAATAGAAAACACTATCTTGAGTGAGGTAACCCAGACGCAAAAAGATGAATGTGGGATGTACTCACTCATAATTACTATCTAGCCATGAATAAAGGTCACAGAGTCTATAATTGGTGATCCTAAAGAAGCTAAATAAGAAGGTGAACCCAAAGAAAAACACATAGTTATCCTCCTGGCTATGGAAAGTAGACAAAATTTCCTGGGAAAAAAATTGGGATCTTGGGTGTGGGGTTAGGATGGGGGTAAGGGATAGATGGTGAGAGAAAAGTGAGAAGAGGCAGATGGGGGAACTTGGGGAAACAGGATGATTGGGATAAAGGAAGGTTGGATAGGGGAGCAGGGAAGCATAAATCTTAGTTAAGGGAGCCACCTTAGGGTTGGCAAGAGACTTGAACCTAGAGTGGCTCTCAGGAGCCCAAGGCGATGTCCCCAGTTAGTTCCTTGGGCTGCTGAGGATAGGGAACCTGAAATGACCCTATCCTATAGCAATACTGACAAATATCTTGCATATCACCTTAGAACCTTCATCTGGTGATGGATGGAGATGGAGACAGAGACCCACACTCGAGCACCGGACTGAGCTCCCAAGGTCTCAATGAGGAGCAGAAGGAAGGAGAACATGAGCAAGGAAGTCTGGACCCCTGAGACAGTGGGGCTGATCTATTGGGAGCTCACCAAGGCCAGATGGACTGGAACTGAAAAAGCATGGGATAAAACCAGACTCTCTGAACATGGCGAACAATGAGGGCTGATGAGAAGCCAAGGACAATGGCACTGGGTTTTGATCCTATTTCATGTTCTGGCTTTGTGGCAGCCTAGCCAGTTTGGATGTTCACCTTCCTAGACAGGTAAGGAGCGGGGAGGACTTTGGACTTTCCACAGTGCAGGGAACCCTGACTGCTCTTTGGATTGGAGAGGGAGGGGAAAGGAGTGGGGGGAGGGGGAGAAGGGTGGGAGGAGTGGGAGGGAAATGGGAGGCTGGGAGGAGGCGGAAACTTTTTTCTCTTTTTCTCAATAAAAAAAAAAACGATGGAAAAAAATTAATTTATTAATTAATTAAAAAAAAAGAAACTAAGATCAGTGTAGGTTGAATAATTATGAAATATGTTTCCAAATCTACTGTGGGTTAAATAAAAATTCACAAGTTATCTTAGTAAAATAATTAAATTATATATGCACAAAATATTAATATTTACATTAGTGCTATAAAAAGTCATACAATATAGCTTTTGAGAGTAAAAAATCATAAATACCTCAGATTAAAAAACTGAAGAACCTAAAAACATATGCCAAGGAAGACAAAAAAGTTATTTTATAGAAAAGTTTCCAAAGAAATATGACATGAGTTTAGTAAAAATGTTTGAAGAAAGAAATGGATGTTTAAAAAGTTTAAGAAATAATACCCAAGTTAAGCGAATGTTTTAATTAAAAAGAAATTATCACACGCATGTGTTTGTCATTAAAAAAAAAAAAAACGATCTTCAGCAAAGAATCTGGAGAGGTTTAAAAATAAGAAATATTTCTGATATTTTCACTAATACATCTGCCATCATATTTGTAGATGGCAGGAAAGTAGCAAAAGGAAGCCTAAGCATAGCATAATTAATTCTAGTGAAACAGCCTAATATGGATGACTCATTAGAATCAACCAAAAGTCTTGATAAAGATCCTGCCATAGGATAAGGGTTCCATGATGGTTGATGCAATGAGCACATAATTTCTAAAAGGACAGCCCCAAATGGGTGAATGTTTAGTATAATACATAAAATATTAATATGTAAAACCAAACTCATATCACCCACAATATTTAATTCAAGTGCATGTCATAAACATGAAGTATTATTTAAAAACATGACTCCTGGGTAATAACTCAGCTACTATAACTGGTAAATTAATTGAGGCCTACCATTTATCTTTGTGTAACCTATGAGATAAAGTGTTTTTATTTTACATGACAAAATGTATTTCACAGGACCTGGGGGGATGGTTCAGTGGTTAAGAACATTTTGTCATCTTGCAAAGAAACCTGAGTTCAGTTCTTAAATTAGGAGGAAGACAACAGTCTCTAACTCCAGTTTTAGGTTAACTGATGAACTCTAACCTCCATGGGCATCTGCATACAAATAGTACACATAAATTTAATTCAGGCACACACATAATCACAACTATTAATAAAATATAAATTTATAATAATATATAAATAAATATTAAAGTATGATTAAGAATATTTGAAGACATGAGATTTAAATTAGAAGGTTTATTTCTCTAAAACATGTCAACTTTTAGGTAAAAGGCTTATACATACACTTAGCAATATATATTGTAAACATTAAATATTACAGCTTAATTTTCATTTTATTTGTATATCCTGGACTGGCAGTCAAACTCATGATACAACAGAAGAAAAATGAGTCTGTATTCCTTGTTCTCTTAACTTTGCCTAGCCAGTGACTGACATATGAGTCACTATGTACTTCAGATTGGAATGATTCCAAATGTTCATTACAACAGGTTACGTCATTCAGTAACTGGTTTTTAAGAACCAAAAGAAAGATGTAAAATATCAATATACATAAAAATATGCATGTTTGTCACAATCATCATCTTCATATTATGATCTTATTTACATGATTTTTAAAACTGGCTAATCTAATCAATGATGATTAAAGTAAATCTTTAGGTAAATTTAATAGAAAAGGTTTTTATTAAGGGTTTTGAAGTGCAAGATGTCAGGGGTAGCAAAATGTAAAACATGGATATTTTCATTTGAGTAAATCAAGTTCTATACTTGAGAAAGCACACTCTGTTAATGTCATTTACAAGCTAACTTTGACCCCCAACTCTTCCTCATTTTATAAAAGTATTCCATTTTATATTTCTAATGGATAAAATTATATTGTCTCATCAAGATTTAGTAAGGCAAGCTTTGTTTTATAAAATGGGGGTTGCTAAGTATTCCTGTGTATTGTGTGCTTCTCATACTCTGAGTGTACAGCAAATTAATGAAAGAATGTGAAATTATAGTTGTTTATGCAAATAAATAGGTGAAAATCTATTTAATAAATTTCCATATAAGAATATAAAATTAAAAGAGTTAATAAATGTAGTGTGTTCATTACAAAAAAAGGAAAGAAATAGAAATTCTTTGAGACTGTAGTGACTGACTGATTAAATAAGTCTGAAGATGACTTAAATTTTAAGAAATCAGTAAAAGAGCAATCATCGGAGATGTTATTGTTGTATCATATATATGCCTAGTCTTTTAAGGTGTATTTAAATCAATGGATATAAAATTAAGCTATTAATTTTATAGTCTAAAAATTAAAAAGCAAGTCTTTTATTTTGTCAGTTAGGGTTTCAATGTATAGCCTTGGCTAACTTACAACTAGAAATGTAAATCAAACTTGCCCCAGACCTGCAGCCCTGTACTTGTTTTACATTCTGAATTCTAGGATTACAGACATAAACCAAAATACCCAGAAAGACATCATATAATAAATAAGGAATATAAAAATTTGGGTAACCGTGAAAACCTCTGTTGTACTTTGATGTGGGAATGATTTCTTATTAATAAATAAACTGCCTAGACCCATTTGATAGGACAACCCTTAGGTAGGCAGAGAAAACAGAACAGAATGCTGGGAGAAAGAAGCTGAATCAGAGAGTCACCATGACTCTCCCACTCCAGACAGACACAGGTTAAGATCTTTCCTGGTAATCCACCTCGTGGGCTATACAGATTATTAGAAATAGGTTAGATTAATATGTAAGAGCTAGCCAATAAGAGGCTGGAACTAATGGGCCAAGCAGTGTTTAAAAGAATACAGTTTGTGTGTTGTTATTTCAGGGCATAAGCTAGCCAGGTGGCTGGGGTGCCAGGGACGCAGCCCTGCTGCTTCTATTACAACAGTACTTTCATAGCTATTATTTTAAATATTATTTTCCCTAGAGCCCTGTGATGGTGGACACTAAACAAACATGCATTAACAATATTTTTGTTTCAGTTTTGCAAAACTGGATACAGTATTCCTGAAGTAGAGAGAATGAAGTCATTTGTAAAATGTAAACATGCCTTTAAGTTGTTAATTATAGGATATTTTTTTAGAAGACTTAATGAAAATCAGGACAAGAAATAGTAGGCAGAAGTTAAATACTTGAGTGTCATTCCTCTTACTTGGAATACATTGTTGGTTGTAACATCTCTCATCTGCCACTAAATCTAGATTGTCATAAAGATTACAGTTCCACATGTGTACCATTTTCTAGAGCAAGGCACTGAAATCTAGCAGGTAATGTTACTATCCAGAACTATCCAGAATAAGAATATCATGACTCAGCATAAAATGAGAAATACCCTTCTGACTTAAAATAAGAACAGTCTGAAGATAGAGAAGAGAGAATTCTGAAGAACTGTGGGGAGGGGTGGGTTTGGAGAGTTAGAGCTTTTCCATAACTTTCTAGACTTTAGGTTCTAATGAGCTACTTCAGTTACAGAGGCTAAGTTTATCATAGAAATATGATATTTACTTATGGAAACTGTGGAATCATAATTTTCATCAACTAGGAATATTATTAGTATCAGGTGAAAAAGAGTAACGGAATGAATGGAAATAAAACAAAATGTTAAGTAATTCTCATTTTAGTTTAAGAAATTTACCATAGTTTTCAAATTATTGGAAAATCTGTATTTGAAGATTTTGTGAATGGTAACTATATCAAAACCTTAGCAATAAAACTTTTCTTTTTAATTCAAAATGAGTAATCTATCCTAGAGAAATAGAAACAGATGTATAAATATACACATTCACACATATGCATCCAAATATCTTGTTAATTTTTTCAATATTACAATCAGCTAGTTACTAACAAATATAAACCATTGTTCACTAACAAATACAATGTCTATGTATCTTAAAACACAAATTAAAACTAACAATGATAGACACTACAAATATTATTAGAATCTATAAATTTGGGACAGAAGAATAAATATAAAATATGCAATCACAAATATTTTAGAAGAACAAAACCTTATATTAAATTTCAATACAAAATATTGTGATACATGAATCTGATTAAAAACTGAAACCTGGTAGCTTACTATCCAGTGTCTTACTTTGACATAAATATTTTTCTTATGTATTTTCATATGCAGTACTTTCTTTCATGTCCATTGCCAGTTTTATTGAGCCCTAATAAGTTAGAAGCTAAAATCCTGAATTCTCCTGAGGGAAATTAATGATTTTGGTTTAAAAGCACAGTACGCTTATCAAGTCTTGAATTGAAATTTTTTGTTAAACAGAGATTCCATCCTACTCCACATTTCAAACAGCAATAAAATATCTTCATCTCTTTTCATTTTGTACGTCAGAGCTGGTAATTCAATGGCTACAGAAATTTTCAGAGTGACATTGTGAAGCTGAAGCCCCTTTTCTGAAATTTCTCTTCTAGCTTTATTTGTCAACAACCCTTTCCTTTCATTTCCATTACTTTTGTTTTCTGACATAGTAGTAGTTATTTAATGTACCTGCTCTATAAAATTATGATATATTCAGCATTCTGTAGCAGTTGTAAATGATGAGGAGAAAACACTGGTGGAGTGTTTTAAATGCAAATTATTAATATGTAGAACATGATAGAAACCTGATAACAAAAAAAATCATGAATAATGAAAATAAATAATGTAGAAAAACTTCTGTATTATAAATTTTGTTACATTATAGACTGAGGAAAACTATATTTCTCAAATAATTTTTATACTCCTACTTAGAATGTTATGACTGTAACTGTTGCATTGAATGTCAGAAAGGTTATTGTAGGAAGTCTGTCAAGATACAGAATCTAATTTCCTACTCCGAATATAGAAGGCTCTAAATGAGCCAGTTCTTATGGGATAATGACCTCCAAATCCTTCAGTCTTGTCCTGAACCTACTGAAATTCTTCCTACCTCAGATATTCTCCTGATCCTTTCTAATTTAAACAGAAGATACACTACTCAAAAAACCACTTGCATTAATCTGGGCTTTAACTCTGCATCTAAGTCAGAAAGCCAAGTATACATAGATAGACAGGGACATTATCTATGTCAGCTCTTTTTTACATTTATGACCTTCAAAAAGGAAATATCCTGAATGAGAGCTAGAAAATAATAATTAAATTATATGCTTTAAATTGAGTTTATTCTACTTTGGTGAGATTTGAGGAAGTAGGAAAATATAGAGTTTTTTTTTCTGATTAGAATAATGGGTAAGAATTAATCAGGAAAGACGTGATTGTAACTATTTTTATGAGGTAACCATTTATAAGACAGCCTACCTTTTTGCAGCACATTTATTTGGGGGTCTTATTATACTGTACTAAAAGATGCTGGCTGATAAATCATAGGCCTATGGTGTGGGAGGTCCTTCTGTGTATGTTTTGCTTTTATTGATAAATGAATAAAGAACTGGTTTGGCCTATAGCATGGGAGGAAGAAGTTGGAGTTAGAGAGAAGCCATGTAGCCCTGACAGAGACAGACACTGGAATTTTGCCAGTAAGCCACTGTCATGTGGCGATACACAAATTAATAGAAATTGGTTAAATTAATATGTAAGACTTAGGCAATAAGAAGGTAGAGCAAATGGGACAAGCAGTGATTTAATTAATTCAGTTTCTGTGTGATTATTTTGGGACTAAGCAACTGGGAACAAACCAGTGGCTCCTTCCAACTGGCCTGCCTTTAATTTTAACATAATTAAAATCTTATTTCCCATTATGTTTCCAATACACACTGATAAGAACTCAAACTTTATCATTAACATATTAGAACTGTTTCAAATAGAGCTGCCTGGACCTAGGACCATGTCTTTGCACCAAGCAAGTTTACATGTTGGCATGACATGTTCTGTGTTCCAGGGAATAGAAATGAGCATATCATCATTTTTGGTGAATACAGCAGCTACAACTGTGAACCACATCCAGGAATGAATTTCTCTCCTCTATTGCGTTTGGTTTTAACTGGGGTCACCTTTGTGGATTCCTGGGAATTTCTCTAGTGCCAGGTTTCTTGATAGCTTCTTAGAGGCTCCCTCAATCAAAATATCACTTTTCTTGTTCTCATCTCTATCCTTCATTTATCGTGACTATCCTGTTTTATCAAGTTCTCTTACCCCTTACTCTTCTCCCCTCATCTTCCCCTTCCACCCTCCCTACTCCCCTACCCTATGCCTTCAATTTTGTCAGGCTATCTTGTCTATTTTCCCTTTTCAGATGGATCAATGTATGTTTTTTTCTTAGAGTTCACCTTGTTTCTTAGCTTCTCTAGGATCATGAACTATAGTAGTCAGACTGATGAATATCTTAAATATTAAGATAGAACCTTCATCCACCAACTTATGGAAAAAGAGGCAGAGACCTGTATTAGAGCATTGGACTGAGGTCTCAAGGCCCAGTTGAAGAGTAGGAGGAGTGAGAATATGAGCAAAGAGGTCAAGCATGATGGGTACATCTACTGAAACTATATCTGAGCTAAGAGGAGCTCACCAACTCCAATCAGACAGGGAAGGAAACAGTATAGGTTCAAACTACTCCCTCTAAATGTGGGTGACAATTTTCTGGCTGGGGCAGACTTCAGGGGCCACTAGCAGTGGCACATGGATTTATCCTTACTGTTTTAATGGCTTTGCAGGGGGGTATTGTCTTTGGATAGATACCTTACTCAGTCTAGATATAGTAAGGAGAGCCTTGGACCTTCCCCAAAGCACTTTTTCTGAGGAGTGGATGGGGTTTGGAGTAAGGAGTAGGTGGAGGAAATGTAAGGATGGAAAGGAGTGGGAATTGGCATTGGTATGTAAAATGAAAAAGGATAGTATTTTCTATTTCTTAAAAAATCAATTTCTGACAATTTCATGGTAGTGTTCTTAAACTATCTCATTCTAAGTGTGCTGCAGTTGAAACTATTTTTTATGATGGGATGTGCATATCAGCTATAGAGTTGTAGAATGGCATGAGCATGAATGTTGCAGCCAGAAGATAATTTCACAAACTGCCTGAACAAAGAACTCTTCCAAGAATATTCATTCATGGAACTTTAATTGCATGTTGACTGAGGGACAAGATGATTCTACTAGTTATTAGTATTTCTTAAGACAAACAAAGAGGAAATAAGTTGAATGACATTAGAGAATCACTGTGATGAGTAATATAAGTTCAGGTGATTATAGTTGTGATGCCTGTTAATTTTTGAGTACATTTTAAGCATGCAAATTAACTTACATTACACTACATAGGTAAAATACTACTGTTTTAGTCTTTATTAATTTTATTACTTTGCTTGCCCATTATTTCCAATAATAGTTTTTTTTTTCTTTCTGCATTAACAGTCCCTCTTGGTCATTATACTTCTTTTTAATATGAAAAATTTCTTATCAACCTTGTAATATTTAATTGACATTTTTAAAGTATTAGAACAGGTAGCTGAGAGATACTTCAGTGTCTGTCTACATTTTTATTTCAGAACACCAACACTAAGAAAAGTCAAACACACATGAACAAATGTATTTTTGTCTGTCTATAAATTCATAGTTTTTAAAATGTAAGTTTATATTTAGAATGTAGATACAATTTACAAGAGCAGTTTGTACTAAATTGATTAGTGTGCATTTAAAATTGATTATGTTTATGTGCTGAATGTATAAAATTGAGACAAGTATGCCTATTTATATATGCTCATGCAGAATACAGAAAACAAGATAGAATTTTCTCTTTTGTTTTACTTCCTTTATTTTGGATACAGGGAACCCAAGTATTTTATTGAAAAAGAAAGTCTTCAATTCAGGTAGACCATCATGTTAGGGAACTCCTTTGACACTTATCCAAGTTCCTTTCTGAGTCTTTGAATGACCAAAAGCAATTTGGGGAACAAAACACTTACATGTGACAATATATTATCAAGAAAATTTATTGTAGGCAACTGGAGACAGGCTCGGATACAGAGAATTTCTTTTTTAATTGAAAAAAAATTCGGCCTCCTCCCAGCCTCCCATTTCCCTTCCCCTCCTCCCACTCTCCCCCCTCCCCCTACTCCTCTCCCCCTCCCTCTCCAGTCCGAAGAGCAGTCAGGGTTCCCTGCACTGTGGAAAGTCCAAGGTCCTCCCCCCTCCATCCAGGTCCAGGAAGGTGAGCATCCAAACTGACTAGGCTCCCACAAAGCCAGAACATGAAGTAGGATCAAAACCCAGTGCCATTGTCCTTGGCTTCTCA
>NW_004949137.1:2372114-2374216 GCF_000317375.1 Microtus ochrogaster | reverse complement strand
GCATCCTGTTCTGTTTTCTCCGCCTACCTAAGGGTTGGCCTATGAAATGGGCCTAGGCAGTTTCTTTATTAATAAGAAATCATTCCCACATCAACCTTCCTTATTCATGCACAAAATCTCACACTAAAATAATAATTAATTTTAAGAGTCCCACAGTCCTTATACATTCATAGCCAATAAAATAAAGTCTCTTTAAAATATCCAATCTATCTAAAAATCAAAAATCTCTTGAAAGTTCAAAGTCTTTCATCTATTGGCTTCTAAAAAAACAAATTTAAATTAAATACCTTATTTGAGAGGGAAGAATCAGGACATAGTCATAATCTGAAGGAACAAATAACATAGACCAAGAGAATAGATAACTCAGTGTCAATTATCTGGTATTCACTCACAGTCTTCCATGTTCCTCCAAGAAGCATGAGTTCTTGCTTCTCTAGCTTCTGTCCTCTTCAACAAACACATTTTATCTTCTAGCTAGCTCTACTCCATTACTGCTATCATTCTTGGTAGTCATCCCACCATAAAGACTTTTACACAGTACTGGGATGTTCTGCTGCAATGAGGTTGCATTTTTACAAATAGCTTCTCTTAGGCTGTCTTCATGGTGCTACACTTCAAATTCTTTGGATCCACCTCAGTCCGGTGTCTTCAACACCACTGAGGTTGCACCTTCAACAATGGGCTCTCCTAGCCTCTCATAATGCCAAGTCACTCTTGCACTCCATGACCATTTCATCCATTCAAAATCAGAACAACCTGGATGGCTTTTACATTACACGTTCAGCTGCCAGCACAATGTTACCTCTGCAACAGAGGCTGGAAGAGGCAAATCAGTAGGAGGAAAAGGGTCCCAAGAACAGGGAAAAGTAAAAAAGTCAACCTTAGTCCCACTGTTAGGGATCCCCCAAAAAGACTGCAATGTGAAAAGCCATAATGTATATGCAGAGAACCTAGCAAAGACATGAAAGATTTATGATTACTGTCCCTATTTTTTTCTGTTTATTTAATTCTGTGGGCCATGGTCTTGTGGTTTCCTTACTCTCTTGCTTGTACAAACTTCTCCTTCTTCCTTGTGCTTCCTTAAATTCTGCCTAATGTTTAACTGTGGATTTCTCCATTTGTTCCTATCAGGTAATAGAGGAAACCTCTATGATCAAAACTGGGTTAGTCACTGGTCTATGAATATAGCAGAATATCATTATGAATCAATTCAATAATGTTTTAATTTTATTTTCATTTATTACCAGTATTATTATTATTAATTATTTTGCCAGTTATGCTTGTCTGTACCCTAGGATTCTGGGCCATGCAACCTCTGGTTCTGGTTTTCCACGAACTATGGGGCACTGGCACCTGCTCATGTAGTGGACCTGAACTTAGGAAATTTATTGGTTGGTAACTCCCATGAGCTCCATGCCACCATTGCCTTAGCTTATATGAAAGGTTGGAAAGATTCTAGTAGAAGGCATTTTGACTGATTTAGTGTCGCAATCTTACCATTAAAAACATTTCTTGGTTAAAAAAAAAAAAAGGACAGTTCAGGCTCCTTATCCTCCATTATGAAGATAACTCTCTAGTTTCCCTCAGAAGTTTCATGAAGTATCCATTGCATTAGTTTTCCACACAACCTCCCATGTTTCCCCCATTCCTATTCTCTCTTTCTGCACTCTCCCTCCACTTGAACTCTTATGTTTCATCTGCACCCAACTCTAGTCTAATCTCAAAATCTCATCTAATTCATTCCTATGGTGAGGTAGAATTGTCTATAATCTGTCAATCATGTTTTAAATAAACACTGATTGGCCAGGCAGGAAGTATAGGTGGGAAAACCAGACAGGAAGTAGAAATGATGCAATGAGAACAGGAAAATTCTGGGAAGGAGGAAGTTGATTCCTCCCACTCCTGCCTAGATCACCGAAGCAACAGTGATCTGCCCCACTGAAAAAGGTACTGAGCCACATGGCTAACATAGATCAGAAAAATGGGTTAATCAAGATGTGAGAGTTAGAGGCTAGAGCTAATGGGCCAATCAGCTTATAATTTATGGAGACCTATGTGTGATTTTCTTTGGGGCTAAACAGTTATGGGGTACTGGGTGGGAC
>NW_004949137.1:2371384-2371924 GCF_000317375.1 Microtus ochrogaster | reverse complement strand
ACTAAACAGCATGCTTGTCTTTCTTGGTCTTGGTTACCTTTCTCAGAATGACTTTTTCTAGTTCTCTCTATTTGCTTGCAAATTTCTTGATATCATTATTTTCAACTACTAAGTAATACCCCATTGTGTAAATGCACCATATTTTTTTTATTAATTTGTTGTTTGAAGAACATTTAGGTTGTTTTAATTTTCTATGATTTATGAATACATTTGCTATGAACATAATAGAACAAGTGTCCTTGTGGTATTGTAGAGCATCATTTTGGTATATACCCAAGAGTAGTATAGCTTTGTAATGGCGTAAACGAATGAAGACAGATTGTAAAAAAATATATATATACAGCTTTAATAGACTTACAGAACCACCGTTCCCCCAGAGACCAGGAAAGCAGAAGCAGCGGCTTGGAGTACACTCGCCAAATATATAAGCAAACATTAGCCAGAAGCGAACACGCCCCCTAAGGGGCGGGACTTATCCCTACATCTCCCCTTTTTGTCTAAATAAGACAGAACTAAACCAAATACAACTATATACAATAA
>NW_004949137.1:2369621-2370955 GCF_000317375.1 Microtus ochrogaster | reverse complement strand
TTGGCAGGATATGACAGTCCTGTTTTATCCATTGATGCACGCTCTGTATCTCTGTCAGTGGTTGAGATATGGGTATTTCTTTGCCCAAAGGCCGGTTCTGCCAAATAGAAAGGCTCCAGGTGGAGTGTCTTTGGTGCTTAACATTCTCTCGGGAATAGAGTGGTGTTGCCAGGAGCAATTGTGTCTCACAACCACAAAACTCTGAGTTAGATTAAAGGCCATTTTTTACATCTCTTTGAAGAGGTTGAAGATTATCTATCTATACTGAGTATAATCTCTATATATCTAGAGAACCGGATTAGTCTAATTATAAATGACAGACTTAGATGACTATTTATCTATATAATTCTCAATATCTATCTAACTTAAAGACTAAGACAATAAACAACTGTGTAACAAATGAGGATCATGACCTCCAAATGTAAACACTGTACAAATATACATTGCAATATGGTAAATATATACTATATATATCAATACAATATATGTCAATACATAAAAAATATTTTAAACAGAGATAGAAACATTGATGCATACAATAGTCAATATAATTTAACTTTGTATCAATATACAAGAACCGACACCAACATATTTGTATAAAAGCAGTAACTCACAATTATAAGTCTATTATCCCATCATTCCCTCTTTTTTTTCATAATGATCCCTGAGCTTATAAAATTCTTCCCCCAACCTCCCAAGCCCTAAATGATGTCCCTAAACCCAAGGGCAAACTTTACTGGGAGAGGGGACGTTGTCCTCTAGAATAACTTCCAGCTGTCATGGGGGCGACGTTCTTTCTGGGGGATCCTGTGAAAATAAAATGATGGTTAAATTTCAAGATCAATGTCTTTTAAAATTGTAAATAGTCTCTGATTATTTTCTGGAGGTCTGGCCAGAATGTTGTTCAAGATGTGCACCATTTCAGCTAACCAAGTTGGGATCGTCTTGTGCAGCTGGTACCCAAAACAGGTCTTGTAGTAGCATTATCAGTATCATGACGTCATATCAACCAGGTAGATTTGTTGTTGTGGGGCCCAATCTTCTTCCTGGAAACTTCAAATGTCACTTCAGGAAAAACTCATTGTTCATTGTGAAAAACTTAAACATTAATCATATAGACATATATATTCAATAAAAGGCATGACAGATATATTCAAAGAAAAGTATGATAGATATGAAGAAAAGCAAAGATGTTTTCTAAACTCATATTTCTTTCTGTCGCATATGATGGCTCTTGACATGAAACAGAAACTCCAGAAACTCTGGGTTTTTCTCTTACTAACAGGCTTGGAATTGGAGAGGGACTGAGCCAGAGTCCAACTTCAAAACAAGCT
>NW_004949137.1:2349125-2366815 GCF_000317375.1 Microtus ochrogaster | reverse complement strand
TATTCCATTGTTATAATAGGTCACGACCCCATAAATTCATTGCGATATTGGCTACATATGGCCTTAGTTTTCCTATTTGTCCCTCTGGCCCTATACATTCAACCCATCTCGTGCTCTGCCTTACTCGAGGTAGGGTTCTCAGTCGGTAGAGCATGAGACTCTTAATCTCAGGGTCGTAGGTTCGAGCCTCACGTTGGGCACCAAAATGTAACAGCGTAAACGAATGTAGACATATTGTAAAAATATATATATATACAGTTTTAATAGACTTACAGAACCACCGTTCCCGTGGAGACCAGGAAAGCAGAAGCAGCGGCTAGGAGCACGCTCACCAAATATATAAGCAAACATTAGCCCAAAGCGAACACGCCCCCTAAGGGGCGGGACTTATCCCTACATAGCTTGGTTTTGAGGTACACTTCTTGAGGACTTACAATTTTGATTTCCAAAGTATAAGGTTGCACTCTCATCAGCAAAAGTGTCCCCTTTTCCCCATATCTTCTCCCGAATGAGCTGTATTTCTAATCTTTTTAATACTGAAAGAAGTAAGATAAAATCTCAGAGTCATTTTGATTTGCATTTCCTTGATGGCTAACAATGTTGAACATGTTTTAAGCATTTCTCAGAAGTTTCATAATCTCTCATTGAGAATGCTTTTTAGATCTGTAGTCTAGTTTTTGAGTGGATTATTTGGATTATTGTCATTGAGGTTCTTGAGTCGTTCATACATTTTATATATTAACACTTTTAAGATATGAAGTTAATGAACATCTTTTCTGACTACTTAGGCTGCCAATAAGAACTATTGATGTTATCCTTTGCCTTATATAAAATTTTTAGTTTCATGAGTACACTCTTAATAATTAATAAATAATTATCTGAGTTTTTAAGAAGTTGTTTCTTCTGAAAATATTTTTACTATTCTTCCATATTTTCTCTTCTATTAGGTTCTTTGTTTCTGAATTCATGTTAAGGTTTATGATCCCCTTGGATTTGAGCTTTGTGCAAGATCAAAAATATGGACCTATTTCCATTCCTCCAAATGCAGGCATACAGTTATACCAGTACCATTTGTTGAAGAAGCTCTTTTCTCCATTATGTATATCTAGTTTCTTTGTCAAAAATGAGGAATCCATATGTATATGGATTTTTATATGGGTCTTTGAATCAATTTGATTGGTCAAGGTATCTATTTTTGTGCCAATACCATTCAGGTTTTATTATAATTGCTCTGTTTTAGAACTTGAAATGGTGATACCTCTGGAAATTCTTTTATTTTCAAGAATTGTTTTAGCTGTCTTAGGGTTTGCAGGTTTGCAGTTGTCCCTCTTCTTTTTCTATGTGAAATTGAATATTGTGTTTTCAAAGTCTGTAAACAATGTGATGTGTTGGAATTTTGATAGAAATTGCATTAGATCTCTAGATTGGTATTGGTAGCCTCAAAAGTTTGTTTTATTTTTAAAAGAAAATTCTACTGATCCATGATCAAAGGAGATTTTTCCACTTCTCATATCTTCTTTAACTTCTTTCTTCAATGAATTGACATTTTTGTCATACACATCTTTCATGCTGTCTATAGTTATTGTGAAGAATTCTTTCCCCCAAATTCTTTCTCAGTCCATTTATCAGTTGCATATAGGAGAGTCACTGATTTCATTTTATTTATTTTTAGTAGTATCAGCTATAGAATTTCCCCAATAAAATTTTGGTTTTGTTTCTATATATTATCATATTATCCACAAATAAGTAAACTTTTATTTCTTCTTTTCCATTTTGTTTCTCCTGTTCTCCACCAGTCTTATTGCTCCAGCTGGACTTTTGTGTATTGTATTAAATATATAAAGAAAGACTGGACATTCCAGCTACTAAGCTGGTCTGCTTTATCCAGTCATAGTATGTGCCTCAGGGAGTCACTGAGGTCGTGGGAGACAGATTTCTTCCCTTTATCCCTAATCTCTCCCAGGATTTATCATGAAGAGGTGTTGGATTTTGTCAAAAGATTTCTGGCATCTAATAAGATAATTTTATGCTTTTTTCCCTTTAAGTTGGCTTATGTCATGGATTATATTGACTGATTTTTGTATGTTTAACTATTCTTGTATCTCTTTATGAAGTCGATTGGTCATGGATGATCTTATTGGTGTGTTCATGAATTCAGTTTGCTTGTATTTTGTATTTTTTGTCTCTTTTCCCCCCTTTTTTGTTTTTCTGATTGGGAAAATTTAAATGACTACTTTTATATTCTTTGGGGTTAGAGGTCTATTTAAATTGTTTAGCTCATCTTGATTTAACTTTGGTAAGAGGTATTTATTGAAAAAAATGCATTTATTCTAGGTTTTCCAATTTTATGGAGTATTGTTCTCATTGTTTCTAGTTTATTGAATTCACCCCTAACTTTGATTATGTACTTCTGTGTACTCCTTTGGTACATACTGGCTTCTTTTTGTTTTAGAGTTCTCGGGTGTGCTGTTTAGTTAGTATGAGATCTCTATAAATTCCTTATGAAGGTATTTAGTGCTATGAACTTTCTTCTTATCCCAACTTTCATTGTAATGGGTATGTTGTGCATTCATTTTCATTGAGTTATATGAAGTCTTTATTTCTTTTTGATCCCAGTTTTTATTTATTAGAGTGTTTTTCAATTTCTGTGAGTTTATAGGTTTTCTGGTTTTTTTTTTTTTTTCTGGCAACTAAGTTGAAATTCTTGTTGATCTGTAAGGATACAGCAGGTTATGTCATTATTATTGTATTTGCTGAGACACGTTTTATGACCGTGTTTGTGGTCAATTTGTTAGAGCATTCTATAATATTCTGAGAAGAAGGTATATTCTTTTCTGTTTGAGTAAAATCTACTGTAGTTATCAGCTAGATCAATTGTTTTAAAATGTGTGTTATTGCTGTAGGAAATCCTATAGCCAGTAGTTACCTCCCCTATGGGGTGTGGCATCTTACATTATTTATGCCAATGTAAAGCATGCATCCAGCCTATTTTCCAGCTGTGGGATTTAGTTTCTGTTCTCCGTTCCAGCAGAAGATTCTGATTTGTGAGTCTATCCCTATACCTATCTATACTTCCTGCCTGGCTATGGGCCAATCAGTGTTTTATTAAACCAATATGAGTGACCAATCTTTACATTATACAAGAGCATTCTTCTTTATTCTTCTTAATAATCTATTAAATATTTTAATTTCTTAAAATCATTTCAAATTATTTTTGAATCTACACTGTACAATATTGTTGAGTACACAGCAAGCAAATGATTATAGTTATATATTTAGGTTCTATTATGCATAAACCATATGACATTCTCTGATATATCATACTATCCTTTTTCTCATTTGGCAAATAGTTCTGAAATACTGAGGATGTAACATAGTTTCCTTAAAAAATGATAATTTCAAAGATTTTCTTATCTTTAGATAAACCAAGGTCAAAATTTTGAGATGATGTTAAAATGTTTAGAAAAATTATAGCACAGTAAAAAAATGAAACACAGTTATTTTAATTTCCTTATATACTAATAAGAATTGATTTTTCATAAATTGAGTTACTTTGTTGGAAATAAATTTATATTTCAGAAACAGAAATATGTTTATATTTGTTCAATCAATCATTATAGAATTTATTTAGTGTATGCTGATTTTGGCTAAATATGTATCAGTGGAGACTTTTTCATTGTTTAAATGGTTTTGAAAAAGGTAAAAAAATTTAAGGTTGGTCTTATTTATGAAAGAAAGGTACTTTTGACAATAGACAGTTAAATCTCTGTTATTTTTAAATTTTTGCTGTTATTTTAATTTTATCTTGTTAGCTACAATATTTATTTGTGAAGTTTGAAAAGCTTTGTATAAAATATCCATTATAATAATATCCTCCATGGATCTCTTACACTTCTGAATATCTTTTAAATAAATATGTTCATAACTATTATTCAAAATTGTCTTCAGGCAAGGTTTCAGAGCAATTGTCACTGGACATGGAGACAATATTTCCCTCCCAAAAATTTTCAGGCTGATTGCCATTTATCTTAGGCTCTTCTGTGCTCAGGATTCTGCTATTGTAACACAACATGTAGCATAGGCTGGCATCACTTTGGTGCCTTCATGACTTTTGAGCACATGGCTTTGAAGAATCATGAAACATGGTTATTGTATTTCAGTATGACAATAATGTCCATTTTATTTACCCAATCATACATTACTTTCTGCTAGAAAATGCCAATTATCTCACAGTAATTTTTGTTTTAAAAGATATAAAGTATAATTCTCTTGTTTTGAGAAAGAAAAGGTGAAATATTTTGAATATTCACAAAGACATAGCTTTCACCAAAGCATATTAGTAAAAGGTAAAAACTTTATGCAATCTGAAGAGAAACTAGAGTATCACCAATGCATAATAGAGGTGATCATGTTTAGTAATTGCACTGTTCAAGGGGAAATCTTGGGATCCATACTGTTGTTGAAAGGTAGACTGAGGGTAGATGGGTCTGAGGGAAAAGGGAGTTTGGGAGGAGAGACTCAGTGGAAGGAAGGGAGGGAAAATTGTAATAGGTTTAATGTATGAGAGAAGAATAATATTGAAATAAAAATTATGGGAGAGAGAGATAAAAATACTACAACTTTTTGATGTCACATCCAATAGATGGAGCCATCTGTAAACCCCAATAAGCAACCTCAGAAGAAACCATAGAGGCTTGCACCTTTATATTAGACTTTCAACTGCAGAATTATAAGGAAACAAATATCTATTGCTTAAAACACCTACAATGTGATAGTTTATATATAGTGTTAGCAAAGAAATACAGTCAATGACATAAAAAATTATATTTCTAATTTGTGGGTCAGTAACCAGGAAGACCTAGAAAGCAATTAAAAGATGGACCTTGGAATTGTGTTTAAAGAGAGTTACCTTGATTTTTCCCTGACTTCTTTGAACTCTGCTCTAAACTATGTTCTCTTTGTCAACCAGATGATCAGTATCAGTTCTTCCTGTTTTTGACAATTATTTGTAACTTATTTTCTTTGTGAGTAATATTTTACATTTTGTACATAGTTGCAGAGAACTATTTCCCTCAGAGTACTCCCTTTTGGGAAATTGTGTGTATACTGTGCAAAACCAGAACATATAATTGCCACATCCCTAAGGCTACTTCGAAGGTGTAAAAGAGCATAACACACAATGTTATTTCCAATGAAGACAACAGTTGTACTATTTTAGACTTACCCTTTTCTTACATTGTAAAAAGTCATCCTACCATCTACTATTTTTTATAACTAATACCTCTATTAATTTTTTGAGAGTTTCACACAGTGTCAGATCATATTCATATATCATACTATAACTGCTTCCAGATCTAATTTCACTTTCCTACACACAGAGCTTTGTCCTTTTGTTTTATTTTTTTTTTTAGATTTTGTTTTTGTTTTTTTTATCAATTATTGTAAATATTTACCAAAAGCTCTTGGATATGAGACCAATTCCTGGATTATGAGCAGTATAACTATGGTCACATTCTTTTTTTTTATTTTTAAGTTGTATTGTATTTATTTATTCTCTGTGTGTGTCTGTGCGTGGTGCCCATGTACCATGATGCACACGTGACTATCAGAGGCTAGTCTGCAGGATGAGCTCTCTCCTTCCATCGCGTGGGTTTCTGGGAGCAAAAGCAGGTAGTCAAGCCTTGCAGCAGGCACTTCTATCCCTTCAAGAAATATCCTTGGCTCCTCAATTATTATTTATTTATTTCAGTTTTTTGCTGTTTTTTTTTTTCTTTTTTCAGATAGGGTCTCTCTATGTAGCCTTGGTATTCTGGAACTTGCTACATAGACAATGCTAGATTGGAACTCACTATGTAGCCTAGGCTGGCCTTGCCTTTCTTTTTCTTTTTTTTTTTTTTTGAGTTATTTTCTGTTCAAATTTATTTTGGAAGAAATTATTGCTTTTAAATTTGTTTCATATTCCTATTTCTCACTCCTGTTTCACATCCTAGAGTCTGAAATATCCTTTTCTTTTCTTTTTTTTTTAAATTTATTTATTTATTAAAGATTTCTGCCTCCTCCCGACCACAGCCTCCCATTTCCCTTCCCCTCCCCCGATCAAGTCCCCCTCCCTCATCAGCCCAAAGAGCAATCAGGGTTCCCTGACCTGTGGGAAGTCTAAGTACCACCCACCTCCATCCAGGTCTAGTAAGGTGAGCATCCCAACTTCCTAGGCTCCCACAAAGCCAGTATGTGCAGTAGGGTAAAAAACCCATTGCCATTGTTCTTGAGTTCTCAGTAGTCCTCATTGTCGGCTATGTTCAGCAAGTCCGGTTTTATCCCATGCTTTTTCAGACCCAGGCCAGCTGGCCTTGGTGAGCTCCAGATAGAACATCCCCATTGTCTCAGTGTGGGTGCACCCCTAGCAGTCCTGAGTTCCTTGCTTGTGCTCTCTCTCTTTCTGCTTCTGATTTGGCATGGTCACATTCTTAAAGAAAATCATCTGTACATCTTGCAGCAGTTATCAGTTGTCAACATGCTATTAATCTCTCCCAAAATATTAGCACAAATTCTTTGCTATGGTACATTGTCTTCCCATAACTTTTTTATTTCATCAGTAGTAAAAGGCACTATAATTTCTGCTGGATCTATACCCACTAATGATGAAGTCTCAATTTACCTTTTATAATTAATTCAGATATTTTCCACATACATTTTTAATTTTTTACTGTGTTTATGTGGTAAAATATCCATTCTGAGATAATATCATCGCCTTACATTGAAATTCCTGTATGAGAAATTCTGGAAGGCAATATGACTTGAATACAATTAAGATTTGGATTCACCCTGTCCATATGTGCCTCCTGTAATTTCTCTCAACATTTGTCAATTCCTATTCTGTTTTATCTATTAATTTTCTAGAACTCTTCTAGTCTTTATCACCATCTAAGGTTTTGTTTAAATGAATTATTAGATTAGGTGTTATCCCAATGGCCAGTCATAGACAGAAAATGTTTCCTAACAACCTTTGAAAGCCATTAAGAGTCCACAACCAGTCTCTCATAATTTGTTCCTTTTGTGTTCTAACTTTCTTTAAACCTATGTTATAAGTTAGGTAATTGACAGAATCTGTTCTCTGTATTTTTTTCAAGAGCAGTTTGTAATCCCCATTTAGGCAAGACTTTCTTTACTTCTTCAAACATCCTTTCTAAAATATCTGTATTTGAATCAGATAACAAAATGTCATCAATGTTAATGATAGATTATAGACTTAAGAAATTGCTTATATATTATTTCCAATGGCTGACTTACAAAGTATTGGTACAATGTAGGTCTATTGAGCATTGCTTGTGGGAGATAGTCTATTGGTATCTCCTAGTAGGCTGAGAATTATTGTAAGTAGGCATTGTGAAGGCTAATTTTCTCTACCCTTTTCTTATAAAGGTATAGTCAAGAAACAAGCTTTCAAATCAATAACAATAAGAGGCCATCTTTTGGTAATAGAGAGGATAGAGGAATTCCAGATTATAGAGGGCCCATAGGTTGAATTACCTTATTGACACAGTTCATAGATCTGTCACCATTCTCCATTTACCAAATTTCTTTTTAACAACAAATACAGGAGAATTCCAAGGGTTGCTTGATCTTCAATATGGTGAGCATCTATTGCTCTTGTACCAGCTGTTCTAAAGCCTGCAGCTTTTCTTCAGTTAGCAGCAATTATTTAATCCATATTGGTTTCACCTGTGAGAGGCCCATCAAAGAGTTTCCCTGTGATATCAGTTTGTCTATTCTGTCTTTTTTGATCTGCATTCCTTGGTCCAATGACAGCCTTTGATACACCTTCTACATATACCTGAAGGCTGATTCCTCCTATTTTTGCAATTCCTAGAGGAGATATTATTCCTAGGAAGTCCTTGTTTACAACCCCTTCTCAGATGTCTTATTTTACCACAATTAAAACATTTGTCATTTTTATGTCTACTCATTCATTTGGAAATTGCTTCTTCTACCCAAGATTCAGTATTATAGTCAAATGTTTCAGTGTTCATTGTATGCAGGATCCATCCATTTATAGGTGTAGATCTAACCCTTAAAGTCTCAAATAGCATTTTGCATTCTATATTAGGATTTTCAAAAGCCAGAGATTCAATAAATAGTCTTCTAGCATCTGGTTCTATTACTCATATTTGTACAGCCTTAGTTAATCTTTATATAAAGTCACTAAAGTGTTCCCTCTGGCCCTTTTTAATCTTGGTATATGATTTAATTCATTTTCCTGATTCTTCCATCCTGTCCCAAGTATTCAAGGCTGCTTTCTGTCATAGGGACAAGGGTTGTTCATTGTAAAGAGTCTGAATCTGTGTGTCAGCATAAGTGGCCTCAACAAGAATTTGACCTTGGGAAGTCTCAAGTCCTTTTGCTTTTCCCTGTTGCTCAAAAAATTTAGCCTTTTTCCTGAAATAACATTTAAACATCATCGGCACCCATTATCCATGACTGCTGATACCAACAGAAACCAATCATATAGCCTTAATGCTAGAAGACTATGTCTTTATCATATCCCTAACAAATGTAGAATGTAAGCCATAAATTATGACAGCTTGCTTAATTTCTTTTATAACATTCATTGCTATAGGTATCCATCTACCTTCTTTAGATCCTTTTAGGACTTTAGAACCTGATGCTTTGTCAGAGTAGATTACAGAGTAGAAAGCTAAAACCTGCATAAGCCATCTCTGACAGCTACTGGTGATGTTATACCCTGTCCTAGTGCCTTTTCCCTGTTCATAAACCACAACAATATTCTCAATCAATTCAAATCTTTTTTCTATTGTCTTTGATAAAGCCTGAATCTTCTGGCCTGAATATATTTCTGGTGATTTCACTGAAGCACATAGCCTCTGGTCCTCATTCTCTCCATGTGATTCCAAGAACTGAAATTTCTCCTTTAAAGATAATGCCTCATCCTTGGACATTATTTAGATAGTGTGCAGATTGCCATCCTGAAGAGATACTCTCTCTGCTAAACGATCATAACTTTTTAACAAATACTGACTGTAAAATTTAACAGTATGAATTCTTTCAGATAATTTTTAGTACCCTTAGATATAGGTCTGTAAAATTAATGTTATCTTTTTTAATATTATATTTTTTCAGGTAACTTTATATTTTCAATGGTATTAATCCTGTCAACTAGCTATTTGTTATTAGTCTGTAAGACTATATTATTTCTAAAAGTGCCTCATTCTTTTCTCTGTTATCAAACAATTTTCTTAAGGATATAATATGAAGAAAAAACTGAATCCCAATATCCAATAAATGTATATACCACCATAACCATATAAGCTTGCAGAATACAATCCATAGTATAGTAAAAATGTTACTAAAAGTGTCAATGTTAATGTAGTCTGTCATATTATTATCTGTTATAAGATTTGGTAAAATGTTTTAGGTGTAATAATCTTTATTGTCCCGCAGGTGTCATGGTTGCATAGTCACTACTTGTTGCAATGCAGCCTGTGGCAGCACAAACAATCCTGAGACACATTCATTTCCTACCTTGGTACTGGTTAAATACTAAGAAATATGCTTTCCTTGACAAACTAAAAGCAATTAATTATATTCCATACATAGAACAAGAAGCCCAGAACTCATGAACAGGGAGCACAAACCAGAAGCTGCACAAGAGCAGTGTGGGAGGGTGGAAGGAGATGTTTGCAAGCTTGGGAAATTTCCAAGTTGCTCCATCCAGTTCACTCTGCTGTGGCAGGGATTTAAAAAAAAAGAAAAGAAATAAAAAACTCTAACCAAGGAAGTGAAAGATCTATTTGACAAGAACTTTAAGTCTTTGAAGAAAGAAATTGAATAGGATACCAGAAAATGGAAGGATTTCCCTTGCTCTTGTTTTGGGAGGATCAACATAGTAAAAGTGGCAATTCTACAGAAGCAATCTATATATTCAATGCAATCCCTATCAAAATTCTTCATAGACCTTGAGAGAACAATAATCAAATTTATATGGAAAAACAAAGAACACAGGAGAGCCAAAACAATCTTATACAATAAAGGAACTTCTGAAGGCATTACCATCCCTGACTTCAAACTCTAGTACAGAGCTACATTACTGAAAACAGCTTGGTATTGGCATAAAAACAGAGAAGTCAACCCATGGAATCTAATAGAAGACCTGGATATTAACCCAAAAACCTATGAACACTTGATTTTCGACAAGGGAGGTAAAAGTATACAATAGAAGAAAGAAAGCATCTTCAACAAATGGTGCTGGCATAACTGGATGTCAACCTGTAGAAGAATGAAATAGATCCATATCTATCACCATGCACAAAAATCAAGTCCAAATGGATTAAAGACCTCGATATCAATCTGAACACACTGAACCTGATAGAAGAGAAAGTGCAATGTACTCTACAACACATGGGCACAGAAGACCACATCCTACGTATAACCCCAGCGGCACAGACATTAAGGGCAACATTGAATAAATGTGACCTCCTGAAACTGAGAAGCTTCTGTAAAGCAAAGGACACTGTCATTAAGACAAAAAAAGGCTAACCTACTGACTGAGAGAAGATCTTCACCAACCCCACAACAGACAAAGGTCTGATCTCCAAAATATATAAAGAACTCAAGAAACTAGACTATAAAATGCTAATTAACCCAGTCAAAAAAAGGGGCACTTATCTGAACAGAGAATTCTCAACAGAAGAAGTTCAAATGGCCAAAAGACAATTAAGGTCATGATTAACCTCCTTAGCAATCAGGGAAATGCAAATCAAAACAACTTTGAGATATCATCTTACACCTATCAGAATGGCTAAAATCAAAAACACTAATAATAGCCTTTGATGGAGAGGATGTGGAATAAGGGGTACACTCATCCATTGCTGGTGGGAATGCAAACTTGTGCAACCACTTTGGAAATCAGTGTGGCGGTTTCTCAGGAAATTCGGGATCAACATACCCCATATCCAACAATACCAATCTTGGGAATATACCCAAGAGATGCCCTATCGTATTACAAAAGCATTTGCTCAACTATGTTTATAGCAGCATTATTTGTAATAGCCAGAACTGGAAACAACCTAGGCCCCTCAATGGAAGAATGGATAAAGAAAATGTGGATTATATACATATTAGAGTACTACTCAGCGGTAAAAAACAATGACATCTTGAATTTTGCATGCAACTGGATGGAAATAGAAAACACTATTCTGAGTGAGGTAACCCAGACCTAAAAAGATAAATTTGGCATGTACTCACTCATAAGTGGATTCTAGACATAAATAAAGGTCCGTTAGCCTATAATTCGTGATACTAGAAAAGGTAAAAAAGAAGGTGAACCCAAAGAAAAACATATAGTTATCCTTCTGGTTATTGGAAGTAGACTAGATTGCCAGGCAAAAATTGAGATCTTGGGGGTGGGGGTGGGGTCGGGTTAGGGGGAGATGGGGAGAGAAAAGTGAGGAGGGGAGGATGGGGAGACCCTGGGGGAATGGGATGATTGGGATGGAGGAAGGGTAGATATGGGAACAGGGAAGAAGATATCTTAATTAAGAGAACCATTTTAGGGTTGGCAAGAGACTTGACTCTAGAGGGGTTCCCTGGTATCCATGGAGATATCCCCAGCTAGTTCCTTGGGCAGCTGAGGAGAGGGAGCCTTAAATGGACCTTTCCTATAGCCATACTGATGAATATCTTGTATATCACCATAGAAGCTTCATCTGGCCATGGATGGAGATAGAGACAGAGACCCACATTGGAGCGCTAGACTGAGCTCGCAAGGAGGGAGAACATGAACAAGGAAGTCAGGACTGTGAGGGGTGCACCCATTCACTGAGACGGTGGGGCTGATCTAATGGGAGCTCACCAAGGCCAGCTCGACTGGAACCGAAAAATCATGGGATCAAACTGGACTCTCAGAATGTGGCAGACAATGAGGGCTGAATGAGAAGCCAAGGACAATGGCACTGGGTTTTAATCCTACTGAATGTACTGGCTTTGAGGGAGCCTAGTCTGTTTAGATGTGCACCTTCCTGTACCTGGATGGAGGGGGCAGGACCTTGGACTTCCCACAGCGCAGGGAACCCTGACTGCTCTTCGGACTGGAGAGGGAGGGGGAAAGGAGTGGGGAGAGGACAAGGGAAATGGGAGGTGGGGAGGATGCGGAAATTTTTAATAATAATAATAATAAGAAAGAAAGAAAGAAAGAAAGAAAGAAAGAAAGAAAGAAAGAAAGAAAGAAAGAAAGAAAGAAAGAAAAAAAAAACATTTAGTTAAAATAAAGTCAAGCAGGCAGTTTTGGGAGACTTTCTGGGCTGTGGACTGGTTAGGCCTTAGGGCTTTCCACCCGGTAGGTGTCGGTCTTAATCCATATGAGGATAAGAGGTGTCAGATGAAGAAGGACATAAAAACAATCCCACACTAACTCAGACTTGAGAATAATAGAGAGTTATCTGTTTGGGGGGTAGACTCACAGATCACAATCCTCTGCTGGAACAGAGAACAGCAACCAAGTCCTGCAGCCATAAAACAAGCCAAATGTGATCTTTACATCAGCATAAATAGTATACAAGGCCACGCCTAAGTGGGCAGGTAGCTTAAAGGCTACTGGTGGTAGGAATTCCTACAGTACAACTTTGCAGATAAGAGCTAATCCATGCAGTACTAATTGTCAGCAGACTTCCTTAACACTTAGAAAACTACATACTCTGACATATAATCACATGCTCCTTTTTGCTACCATACTACAGAAAATATTGTGGCTGCAAATTAAACTTACTTTATGAATTCTATAGATAAATTAAAATTATTCCATGTTGATTCCAATTAAAATAAAGATGATTATAAAGATTGCATAATCCAGAGAGATAGCAATATGTACAACAGATGATCACACTATATATAGCATCCTAAAAATCATCAGATTCAATATAAAGCAAAAAAAAATCAGTATAATTTCATTATACATATAAACACATACATCCATACATATATTGTTTCTCTATATGGTCTGTGACCTCAAAATTACTCTATGTATTACATATAAGTCTCTATCTTAACAGAATACTATTTCTCAGCCTTCTGAGTATTGATGTTACATTTGCACCACCATGGACAGCTTTCTAATTTTTATTTAAGTGAATCCTTTGGTGTTTCGTATTCTGCTTTGAAGATTGGCTGTATGGGTCTGATAGTTGTCATCATTTTGACAGATGACAAAATATTTCTCACTTGGTATGTACGTTATAATTTAAGTCTTAGATTATTCTTGTGTTTGTATTAGTTCAGTGTTTGTAGACTTAAAGAGGAAAGTATTTACAGTCTGACCATTTCACACATTTTATTATCACATCAGTATAAGTGGAAATATTTGAATACTTTTATTTTACTGATTTCTGTTATACTCATCATGTCAATAACTAAAATTTCAAAGTCTATTAGTTTCAAAATACATAACATATGATAAATTACAATTTTGATATATCTTTAATGTGTCAAACTCATGCCTGAAATGGAGTTCACAACACTCTTTTTTGAAATAAAGCAGACATTTCCATGTCTAAGTTTTTTTTTTATCTTTTGTGATGGACCCTCCCAGTTATGCCTTTTTAGCTTTGAAACAATATGATTAATTATGCCAAAGATTTTGTGAAAAGAACTTTCAGTAAGGAAAATGTTCCCACATTTAAAATGCGAATCAGCATAGTTTCACTTGGTACTATTTTAAAAAGAAAATTGCATGTGAAGGTTGGATAGAGAGCTGGAGAGCAAATCTTGGAAGTGTGGATGATAGAAATGTCTATGTATATAGACATTTAGAAACACTTAGAGAATCAGCCACACTTTGAAAATCTAAAGTGGTAAATACTGACTGTCTTGCTGTTTTATGGTGCAGAATTTCTCCTCAGATCACTTTATAGAAGTAAGGAAAAACTACCCTGGGTAGACAATGTTCTTGAAGGCATAGATCAGAATATCTGAGTTTCCAGATTAAGTTTATCTCATATCTTGTGCCCACTGAAAACAAAATATGTTTAGTCATGTATGACAGTAGGTTGAATGGCTAAAATCAGAACTTAATGATATTTTATGATTTTCTATAATAGTAAGGAAAATGCAAGAACCAAAGAGCAAAAACAGGTCTTCCTACAGTGAATAAATACTGTTGATAGAGCTTTTTAAATTTTATTATAATATTTGAGTCTCATTTATAACCACAACTCTGTGCTTCCAAGTCTACAATAACCACATCACAAACATAATGAAGGGGCTATGGCAATAATCAACTGGACACACTGAGATGTTTGCCCTCCACAGAGAAAACTCATTTCTATGTGTAGTACCTATGCTAGAATCTATAATCTTTCAGACATGTATTTTGACTCTGTAAACAAAGTATGTATTCATATGAAAAGTATCCTCCTTGCATGTGAGACTACAATCAATAGATGTCATGATTAAGTTGACAAATTTAATCTATTCATGGCCTCTAGTTGCAGAAAGTGTTCAAGTGCCATAATCTCATCTCAATAATATATTGTGAACTCACATTTGTAAGGAAAGTATTATCAGAAGTCAGGAACATGAAAATATCACAACCCTAAACCTATACATGGAGTGATAAAATACCAAGAGTGCACAGTTCTTCTTACTGTGGGTAGCTTCTCTACTATCTGAACAGATGAGGTTATTCTTCATTTGGCACAAGTAGTTTTTGTTTTATCAAATATTTATACTGTTCTTGATTTGTTTCATAATTTTCTTTATAAAGAAAGGAGTTGAAAAACCCATTATATTGCAAAAGTTTGACATTGAATAGATCATATTTTTAAAAAGTACTGTGTTTCATTCAATAATAAAAGTATTAAAATGAAAAATTTGAAAGTCATCTCTGTAATATTTTGACCTTAAACATTTGGAAAAATTATCTACATTGGCATTTGTTTCAATGTAATTTCAAGACTTCTTAATTAAGTGTCTATGTTTTTTCAATGTGACTGAAAAAAAATCAGGAGTGCAAGAGAAAAGGCAAGATTATTTTAGATTTTTTCCTCATTGATTCTTTGTGGATTTCAAATCATACGTCCTGAACACATTCGTCTCTCTGCCACTTTATATCTGCCTTCTGCCCTTGAAAAATAAATTAAAATTTAAAAAAGAAAATGAACCAGCTCCCTCATGCTCATGAACTCACGACCAGCTCTCCCACACACAACAGATGGCTAAGAGGCAAGGATGGGAGAGAGTATTTCTCTCTCATCCCTCATCTGTCTCATTATGTGGCGGATAAAAGGTGGGTCCAGACCTCATAAGAATTTGCAGTGCTGATCACCTGCAAGTCTATCAACAGGGTCAAATTTATTTTGCGGCCCAGGTGAGGTGCAATACCTGTTCTCCTGAGTGATGCATCCTATGAGTTGTAGGATCCACTCTTCCACTCTTGTGTCCCTAGCACCATCTTTTTCATCCACTGAGGGTGATGAGGCTAAAGGGATCAACTCTCCCTCACCTACACAACTATGTTACAGATGTAGGACTGGTACTTCTACTCTCATGCCTTCAGAAACTTTCCATCTCTACTCCTACCAGTGGTTCAGTTCTATTGTGTTTCCTAGGAGAGATGTAGGGCCCACTATCTTGTGAGTGTTGCAGTTGGCTGGGGCAGTGCCATTTCTCTCCATTGCTGCAATCAGTGAGAGGCAGAACTGACTCTGTATATCCCTATTCTCTCTGTCTTCAGTGGTAAGAGGAATCATGAACATCAATGCAGATCAAAGTTGCAGCAGGTTTATGGATCCAGACAAGGGAAGCAACCAAGGCATGGATGACAACATGGCCTCAGATGGCTGTATAGGGTGCTCAGCACTGTATGGCTCCAGCAGTGATATGGCCCTTAAACAATAATATGGCCATAGGTTGCAGCAGAGACTCTAAACTTTGTTTTTTTTTTTGGGGGGGGAGGGTGTTGGTTTTTTGGTTTTTTCGAAACAGGGTTTCTCTATGGCTTTGGAGCCTTTCCTGGAACTAACTCTGTAGACCAGGCTGGTCTCGAGATCCGCCTGTCTCTGCCTCCCAAGTGCTGGGATTAAAGGCGTGAGCCACCTTCGCCCGGCGAGACTTTAATCTTTGTTGTCCTTGATCTCAACCTGGGCCAGGGATATCAACATAGAAACTATTGGGGTTGGACCACAGACTCAGACAAGGTCTTTGTCAATAGTAGGCCAGGATGTCACCATGGCCCCAGATGGCTGTGCAGGTTTTCTTTCTATTTTCATTTAACTTTATCCTGTGTTACCATGCATATATTTCTTCTTTCAGCTGAGAACCAACAATGATCACCCAAGGATTACTATTAACTACTTAAACTTAACATATCTCAATTACAGATAACACAGATAACTCATGTATGATTCCATTAAAAATTTCAACTGTCTGCTATAAGAAATTCTTTCCTAGTTCTGTAATTTTAATTTGTAAGTGCATAATATGTTAGAATTACCTCTTAAAGAATGACTACAAGAGTCATGATTTCTTAATGAGGAAAGTCTGATGCACATCAAAAACACCAGTTTATACAACATTAAGAATATGCCATACATTCTCTGTTTAACAATAGTATAGCATTCATGGAGGTGATATAGAAAAAACTAAATGGGTTCTTTAATATCCCAGTAATAGTACTGGAGTGTTCCTTGCTATTGACTGGTATAAGAGGATAAGGTTGTAGAAGTTCTACAACAGCATGCAGCTGCCTGTAACAACTGCCTACTAATCTGTCCCTATATCTTCTTATGCATCCAAACTTCACCCAAAAGAAAACAATAACACAATCCAAAAACAATAACAAATGAAAAAAAATGAAATGTGGCAAAAATTGTCTATTTTTCAGGATTTGAGGTTTATATTCATTTTTTCAGTGCATGGGGTAGCAAAATGCTGCCTGAATATTTCTTTTTATTGCTCTATGAAAAAAATGTGAATATGAAAATTGTGCCTTTTTTTATACTTGCTTTGAAAGACCCAAGACATCCTTCTTACAGACTCATACAAGATCAGCATCAGTGTTGCTTCATTCTCAGCTTGTTCACAATGGTTGACCTGAAGGCGAAGTTCCTTTCATAAGCAATACACAAAGATCTTTTGGCTGATTTATTATTATGGATCATTACACTGGAATTTTCTTTAAAGAACTTTGTCTTTGACATATATTCTCCATTTATGAATGCATTTTATGTAACATCTACATTCTGATACTAACTTAAACGGCAAATTGTTTTAAGATTCATAGTTAATGTTCTACATGGAAAATGCTATTTTAGCATTTATTGCTCTATTATTTTTCTTTTATATTTGTTAATCTGGCTCTTCTAGCAGATGTGACATGACAAATCTGTACTTTATTTATTTATTTATTTATTTAAGATTTCTGTCTCTTCCCTGCCACAGCCTCCCATTTCCCTCCCCCTCCCCCAATCAAGTCCCCCTCCCTCCTCAGCCCAAAGAGCAATCAGGTTTCCCTGCCCTGTGGGAAGTCCAAGGAACCCCCATCTCCATCCAGGTCTAGTAAGTTGAGTATCTAAACTCTTAGGCTCCTACAAAGCCAGTACGTGCAGTAGGATCAGAAACCCATTGCCATTGTTCTTGAGTTCTCAGTAGTCCTCATTGTCCACTATGTTCAGAGAGTCCGG
>NW_004949137.1:2348229-2348815 GCF_000317375.1 Microtus ochrogaster | reverse complement strand
ACTCAGGATAGTGTTTTCTATTTCCATCCATTTGCCTGCAAAATTCAAGAAGTCCTTGTTTTTTACTGCTGAGTAGTACTCTAATATGTATATATACCATACTTTCTTCATCCATTCTTCCACTGAAGGGCATCTAGGTTGTTTCCAGGTTCTGGCTATTACAAACAATGCTGCTATGAACATAGTTGAGCATATACTTTTGTTGTATGATAAGGCCTCTCTTGGGTATATTCCCAAGAGTGATATTGCTGGGTCCAGGGGTAAGTTGATCTCGAATTTCCTGATACACCGCCACACTGCTTTCCAGAGTGGTAGCACAAGTTTGCATTCCCACCAGCAATGGATGAGTGTACCCCTTTCTCCACAACCTCTCCAGCAAAGACTATCATTGGTGTTTTTGATTTTAGCCATTCTGAGAGGTGTAAGATGGTATCTTAAAGTTGTCTTGATTTGCATTTCCCTGATGGCTAAGGAAGTTGAGCATGACCTTTAGTGTCTTTTGGCCATTTGAAATTCTTCTGTTGAGAATTCTCTGTTCAGCTCAGTGCCCCATTTTATAATTGGGTTGATTAGCCTTTTACGGTCT
>NW_004949137.1:2311085-2334722 GCF_000317375.1 Microtus ochrogaster | reverse complement strand
AAAAAAAAAAAAAAAAAGATCAGGGTCAGGTGGTTTCAGCACAGAATTCTAAAAGATTTTCAAAGAAGAATTAATAAGACTACTGCTCAAATTGTTTCACACAATGAAACAGAAAGAACATTGCCAAACTCTTTTCTTGATGCTACAATTACCATAATATACAAACCACAAAAAGACATTACTAAGAAAGAGAATTAAAGACGAATCTCTCTCATTAACAATGATGCAGAGATATTCAATAAAATTCTGGCAAACCAAATCCAAAAGCATATCCAAAAATTCATCTACAATTATCAAGTCGGCTTCATCCCAAAGATGCAGGGATGGTTCAACATAAGAAAATTTGTTAAAAATAATTCACCATACAAAAAAAGTGAAAAAAATCATGATCTTCTCATTAGATGTCCAAAAAACCTTAAATAAAATACAACATACTTTCAAGATAATAATGCAAGAAACATACCTAAACATAATAAAAATATATATAGCTTATGAACAGCCAATATCAAACTAAATGGACAAAAACTCAAATCAATCCCCCTGATATCAAGAACAACAGAAGGTTGTCCATTCTCTCCATATCTATTCACAATAGTACTTGAGGTTCTAGCTAGAGCATTAAGATAACAAAATAAGATTAAGTGGATGCAAATAAGAAAAGAAGAAGTCAAACACTCCCTATTTGTTAATGACATGATAGTTTACATAAAGGACTCTAAAAATTCTGTAAAATAACTTCTACTGTACACAAACAATTAAGTAATGAAGCAGAATATAAGACTGACTTAAAAAATCATAGCCCCCCATAATACAGATGATAAACAGGATGAGAAAGAAATCCAGAAAATATCATCCTTCACAATAGCCATAAATGACATACAATATCTTGGAGTAACTTTATCCAAAACAAATGAAAGACCTGTATGATGAGAACTTTAAATCTTTGAAGAAAGAAATTGAAAATGACACTAGAGATTGCAAAGAACTCCTATGCTCTTGGTAGAATCAGCATAGTAAAAATTACAATCTTTCCAGAAATGATCTACAGATTTAATTCAATACCTATCAAAATTCAAAGAATATTTTTCACAGATCTAGAAAAAGCAATACTCAGCTTCATATGAAAAAATAAAAAAAAGCAGGATAGCCAAAACAATCCTGTACAATAAAGGAACATCTGGAGGTATCATAATCCCTGACTTCAAACTCTACTATAGAGCTAAAGTATTGAAAACAGCTTGTTATTGGCATAAAAACAGACAGGAGCAAAAATGAAACCCAATCAAAGACCCAGATATCAACTCACATACCTACAAACACCTGATTTTGACAAAAAAGAAAAAAGACATAAAATGAAAAAAAGAAAGTATATTCAACAAATGGTGCAGGTATAGTTAGTATCAATATCTAGAAGAATGAAAGTAGATCCATATCTATTGCTTGTCACAAAATGTTGTGGGAGTTCCTTCCGCTCCTCCAGCCAATAGCCGCTGAGATACCAGCCCACTGGGGTGTGGTCTCTCTCCCTTTAAAAAAGTGGCCACTTCCCTTCTCATGCTCTCTTTGCTTCCTGCTCCGTTTCCAGAGACTAGACTCCTTCCTGATTGTGCAGAGGGCTGTTGTCTGGGACGGTTATCTGTAAGTTTTTTCCCCTTTAAATAAATACCACCCTATTAATCATAATTCCAAACAGGTGTGGCATTGTTTGTGACTTACGGCTTCAACAAAACTTTTATGTAAATGGATCAAATATTCCAACATAAAACCAATCACACTGAACCCCATAGAAGAGAAAGTAGGAAGTACACTTAAACTTATTGGCACAGAAGAATACTTCCTAAATAAAAACCTCAGTAGCATAGACATTGAGAGAAACAATTTAAAAATTGGACCTCCTGAATCTGAGAAGCTTCTGTAAAGCAAAGGACTCAGTCAACAAAATAAAACCATAGCCTACAAAATGTGGAAAGATTTTCACCAATCCCACATCAGACGTAGGGCTGATCTCCAAAATATACAAAAAATGCAAAAATAAATTGGTCATCAAAAGAATAAATATTCCAAAAAATATGTGGGGTGCAGACCTAAAAAGAAAACTCTCAATGAATGAATCTAAAATGACTGAAAAATGCTTAGAGAAATGCTTAACAACCTTAGTCATCAGAGAAATACAAATCAAAACAACACTGAGATCCCACCTGTAAGAATGGCCAAGATAAAAACCACTGATGACAAGATTTGCTGGAGAGAATGTGGAATAAAGGGCTTGTGTAAGTGCAAACTGATACAGTCACTTTGGATTTTAGTATGGCTATTTCTCAGAAAATTAGGAAGCAACCTACCTCAAGATCTAGCAATATCACTTTTGTGTATATACCCAAAGGATGCTCAATCATACCACAATGACACGTGCTCAACTATGTCCAGAGAAGCATTATTTTTCATACCCAGAAATTGGAAACAACCTAAATACCCCTGTTCAAAGAATGGATAAATGTTTGGGAAGTTCTTCTGTGTGTTTCTTTTATTGATTAATGAAAAAAACTGCCTTGGCCAATTGATAGGGCAGAATTTAGGTCTGCCAGTAGGACTGGACTGAATGCTGGGAGAAAGAAGGAACGAGTCAGGGAGAAGCCATGGAGCCATCAGAGACAGATGCTGAAACTTAGTCAGTTTTCCACAGCCACAGGGTGATACATAGATTAAAAGAAATGGGTTAAATTAATATGCAAGTGTTGGCCAATAAGAAGTTAGAGCTAATGGGCTGAGCATTGATTTAATTAATACAGTTTCTGTATGATTATTCAATGTCTAAGCTAGCTGGCTGACTTGGAACCAACAAGCAGCCTCCTTTCTCCAACAAATTGGTGCTAACGTGGTTGACTAAAATCCACTTAAAACCTGAGAGGGCTTGAAAAGGAATTATAGACACAAAAACAGAGAATTTAACACAGCTTATTGCTGTTTGCTGGCAGCATGCATCAGCTCCTTTATGAAAGGATTTCCTGATATAGCAGTAGGAAAAAGAAAAAAAAAAGCTGAACCGTTATGAAATGCTGGCTTTCTGGGATATGCTGCCAGCATAAACTCTGACTCTTTCATGTATTAGTTTTGGCTACAGGGCATTTGAGTGGGGTTTTAAGCAGACCATTGCAGCTTACTTAATGGAGACATGGACTGGCTGTGTGACTGAGAATGGGGCTGTGTGCATGGCTCTAAGAGGCATGAGCAGCTCCACCATGCAGGACTGGTCATGCAAGCAAGAAGTACTGTATATATCGTAGTAATGGCACAGCTTAAGTTTTAAGAAGTGTTTAGCATTTTAAAAAGTGCTCCTGGACAGTAAAGTATTATACACATGCAATAAAGACAAATCCAGATGAGTCATAGTGTTGGATATATGTATGTAGGCTTGAAAGGGAGGAGAAAAAGAGTATAGAGAGTCATAAAATAAAGTTAATGCTTAATGAAGGGTAAAGTTTTTAAAAAGACAGAGCACAGATTTTCATACATTAAAAGCAGTAAAGAAAAATAAGCCACATAAGAATGGAAAATTCAGAGAGTCTGGATTATGTATATTATTGTGTTACCTTTGAATTTTTTGACTGTGAATGAGCTAAGTACAGAGAGACATTTTATTGTATGGGCTGCTAAGCTTTACCAGAATGGATGTTATAAAGGTATCATGACTTCCACATTTGGGTTCAAGGATATGTTGCTTTGGAAAAGAGGTTCTTTTCTTGTTTTCGTGGAGGATGAGAAAGAATGAATTGCTTCCAGACCAATATGATTTGATGGAACAAGACTCCATGAAAAGTGGCTGTAAACACTCCCACAAAGAAAATACTTTATCCAATAGAAGGCAGGATGCAGTTTGGTGAAACTACACTCATGTTTTCAAATATTGCCTATAAATATTTCTTTATGTTTTAGGGGGAATATGCTATAGAGATTTGCATTGGTATGGATCTTGGTTTATTGATACAAATTTAAGGTCAGTTTTGTTATACTGTGTATAGTATATTTCTGCTCTTGATTAAGGTATTGTGTTTGTATAGCTCATTTAAAAATGTAATGTATAATAAAGAAATTTAGGTTAAGAGATAATCATCTATAACAGTTAAGCTTATAGTTAGGTTAGTTGGATTTTCTAGATATATAGAGACATTTTTAATTATAAATGGATTCTTCAAATCTTTTAGAGACATTTAGAATATAGAATTTAAATGTTTTAAGAAGTTAGGACTTTTCATGATATGAGACACACCTGCTCCTAGCAGCACCAATCTATTTCAAGAAGATGATGGGTATCGAAGAAGTTCCTTATGGAGTTGGTTAGCCATTTTGGCAAAAAACTACTCTTGCCTGAACTGCTAAACTAGACACACAGGATCTGCAGAGAAATGACTGCTAACCTTGCTTAAATACGAGAACATCCTTCACAGTTCCGGCTTCATGAATGAGTCTGCTAGACATTCTGAAGGACACAGAAGAAAGTGACTGAAAAACTGCCAATATAGGCAGAATTGTCTTTGAAATTTCCTGCTTTATGGAAAAGTCTGCTGGATACTATGGGCCTGTGGGCTGAAGATGGATGTCCCAACAGTACAGACAAACTTCAGGTGACTGTTCAAATAGCAAGATGACTGTCAATTCTAGAGTTTTGGTAGTTGTTTGCAGTGCACTTCCTGTTTACTTAAGTAATATTATATCTTCTAGAGTCTTTGATGGAGTTGAAAAATTTATAGTTACAGTTATAATTTTCCTTTGATAATGTAAAAGATAAAGTCAATATAAATATTGTAACCATAATATTTGTATGATGCCTGTTTGGTTATATGTAATTTTACTATGTTAAAGTTAAAACCATTTTTATTTAAACAGTGAATGGAAGGTGATGTGGAAGTCCCCTCTTTGTGCTGTGATTACCATTAATGAATTAAGAAATTGTTTCGGACATAAGGCAGAACTTAGGTAGGCAGGGAAATTTGGGCTAAATGCTGGGAAAAAGAAGGGTAGAGTCAGAGAGAAGCATGGAGCTGCTGCCAGTCACACAAGCTGAAATTTTGACAGTAAATCACTGTCATGTGGTGATACACAGACTAATAGAAATGGAATAAATTCATATGTAAGAGTTAGCCAATAAGAAGCTTGAGCTAATGGCGAAGCAGTGATTTAATTAATATAGTTTCTGTATGATTATCTCAGGGTTGAACAACCAGGAATCAACAAGTTGCTCACTCCTTCAAACAAATTGCTGTCATATCACACTGAACATACCTGATTGCATCTGATATTTTAAACTAAGCAGGATTGGGCCAGGTTAGTAATTGGATGAAATAAGATTCTCTAAAAGGTCACCTTGAACACCCCTCAAAAAATTACTTTGCCCATCTGCTGATGAAAATGAACCTATCACACAGGATAGAACAGACAAGCCCAGAGAATCTGTTCAGAATGTTCAAGATATGGTGTATTATACAACATGCCTGTTCTCGGGGAGAACACCTAAGACATAATTATGTGTACTTCTTGATCTCATCATACAAGATAAGCACAAAGGCACCGCCCATGCCCCTGAAAACATTGGACCATGCACCCTTGAAAAAGGCCTTGCTTCTTTCATCACGAGTAATCTTCCTCCAGCAGTCGATCGTGCCTGTACACATGATATCAGCTCCTTTGCATCCTGACTGCATCATCATACAACAGCGAACTGTGTCAAAGGGATAGCAAGTAAGCCAGCGACAGCAGTGACAGACTGTGCAATCATCCAGCTGATGAAGATGTGAGTGTTCTTGGGATCTGGAAGCATTCCCTTTGCAGTGTCATAGATGCCAAAGTAGGCAGCTCAGTAGATGATAATGCCCTGGACTGACACATTAAAGCCTTGGTACAGGCCCCTAATCCCATCCGATTTGTAGATCTTAACCAGGCAGTCACCAAGGCCTTTGAATTCCCTTTCAGCTCCAGCTTTGCCACATCAGCTGCTAGAAGGGTACGGGCAAAATCAAGGTGAGTACACAAAGAACAAGGACGTGGCCCTAGCAGCACCACCTAATGCCAGATTCCTTGCAAAGTAGCGCCCAAACGGGGTCCTCTTGTCCACACCACCCCAAAAGATCTGCTTGTATTTATATTTGAAGGCAAATTTGAGAGCCTGGGTGGGGAAGTATCTGACAACATTGGCCAGGTTTCCACGCCAGAAGGACAGGACTCCCTGTTCCTTGGGGATACGAACCACGTAGTCTATAATGCCCTTGTATTGCTTATTTGCTGTGTTTTGCCTGCTGGCATGCTGCACCTGCAGCAGCAGCTTGACCCGCTTGATGGGCGCTCCCGCTGTCTTGGAGATGGCTGCGAAGAAGTCCTTGGTGAAGGACACAGAGGCATCTGTCTTGTTGAAAGAGAGAAAAGGAAGAGGAGCGCGGAACGGGACTGGTTTAACAACCGGCCTTTAGACTTTTCTTTTTATTTATTTATTTTTATTACTTAAAAATACCAATCCAAACTCCCACTCAATCCCCTCCTCCCACTCCCCTCCCAACACCTCCACCCAACCTCAACCCTATCCCCTGCAGTCCTAAGAGAGGTCGATGCACCCAGACCTGTGGAAAGTCCAAAGCCCTCCTTACTACATCTAGGTTAAGCAAAGAGAATAGGATCCCAAAAAGCCAGTAGAGACAAATCCTTGTATTACCATTAATAACCCCTCAGTCTACCCCAACTGTCAATCACATTCAAACGTAATAATTTGTTTCCATGCTCGTTCACTTCCCGTCCAGTTGGAGTTGGCGAGCTACCATTAGCTCAGGCAAACTCTCAGTGGATGAACCCCTCATGATCTTGACTTCCTTGCTCATACACTCACTCCTTTCCCTCCTCAACTGGATCTTGGGAGCTCAGTCCAGCGCTCTGAGGTGGGTCTTTGCCTTTGTTTCCATCTGTTATTGGATGAAGGTTCTATGGTGACATTTAAGATAATCATCAGGGCAAGGCCAGTTCAGACACCCTCTTCTCTATTGTTTAGCATCTTAGCTGGGGTCATCCTGGTCATTTTTCTAGAGCCGGCTTTCTTTCCAACTCCGTAATGGCTTCCTCAATCAAGTTATCTCTTTCCTTGCTCTCATATCTGTCCTTCCTCAATCCTACTATCCCATCCCCTGAAGTTTTGCTCAACCTTCCCCTTCTCCCCTTCCTTCTACTTTCTGCCCCCATGCTCCCAAATTTTGTCTGACAATCTTGTCTATTTCAAATTTCTAGGTGGGTCTATATAAGTTTTTTTTGGTGGGGAGGGTTCCCATTATTTAGCTTCTGTAGGAACATGAACAGAGCTATAGGCTCAATGTCCTTTGTTTATCGCTAGTATCGACTTAAGAGTAAATACATCCCATACAGTTTTTTTTTTGGGGGGGGGGGTTGGGATATCTCACCCAGGATGGTGTTTTCTAATTCCATCCGTTTGCCTGCAAAATTAGGGATACTTTTTTTTAAACCACACTCTAATGTATAAATATGCTACACTTTCTTTATCCATTCTTAAGTTGAGGGCTCTAGGTTGTTTCCAGATTCTGGCTATCATAAATAATGCTGCTATGAACATATTTGAACAAATTGTTTATGTAGTATGATTAAGCATCCTTTTCGTATATTCCCAAAAGTGGTATTGATGGATCCTGAGGTAGGTTGATCCCCAATTTTCTGACAAACCGCCACACTGATTTCCAAAGTGGTTGCACAAGTTTGCATTCCCACCAGCAATGGATGAGTGTTCCCCTTAATCCACATCCGCTCCAGCATAGGTTTTCATTGGTGTTTTTGATTTTAGCCATTCTAACAGGTGTAAGATGGTATCTCAAAGTTGTTTTGATTTGCATTTCCCTGATTGCTAAGGCAGTTGAACATGACCTTAAGTATCTTTGGGTCATTTGAACTTCTGTTGAGAATTCTCTGTTCAATTCACTACCCAATTTTTTAATTGTGTTATTCAAAATTTTAATGTCTAGTTTCTTGATATCATTATATATTTTGGAGATCAGTCTTTTGTCTGAGGTGGGGTTGGTGAAGATCTTCTCCCATTCAGTAGGTTGTCTTTTTGTCTTAATGACAGTGTCCTTTGCTTTACAGAAGCTTCTCACTTTCCGGAGGTCCCATTTATTCATTGCATTGTTGCTCTTATTTTCTGTGCTAATAGGGTTATATGTAGGAATTGGTCTCCTGTGCCCATGTGTTGCAGACTACTTCCCACATTCTCTTCTACCAGGTTCAGTGTGGTCAGAATTATATTGAGGTCTTTAATCCATTTGGACTTGATTTTTATGCATGGTGATAGATATGGATCTATTTTCATTCTTCTACAGGTTGACATCCAGTTATGCCAGCACCATTTGTTAAAGATGCTTTCTTCTTCCATTGTATACTTTTAGCTCCTTTGTTGAAAAGCAGGTATTCATGGGTTTGTGGATTAATATCTATGTCTTTGATTCAATTCCAATGGTCAACATCTCTGTTTTTATGCCAATATCAAACTGTTTTCATTATTGTAGCTTTGTAATAGAGTTTTATGTCAGGGATGGTATTGCCTCCAGAAGTACCTTTATTGTATATGATTGTTTTGGCTATCCTGGTTTTCTTTTCCATATATAGTTGATTATTGTTCTCTCAAGGTCTGTGAAGAATTCTGTTGGGATTTTGATGGGGATTGCATTGAATAAATAGATTGCTTTTGCTGGAATTGCCATTTTTACAATGTTGATCCTACCAATCCAAGAACATGGAAGATCCTTCCATTTTCTGCTATCCTCTTCAATTTCTTTCTTCAAATACTTAAAGCTCTTGTCAAATAGATCTTTCACTTCCTTGGTTAGAGTTACCCTAAGATATTTTATGCTATTTGTGGCTATCGTGAAAGGTAACGCTTCTCTGATTTCCCTCTCTGCTTCCTTATCCTTTGTGTATGGGAGGGCAACTGATATTTTGGAGTTGATCTTGTATCCTGCCACGCTACTAAAGGTGTTTATCAGCTGTAGGAGTTCGTTGGTAGAGTTTCTGGAGTCACTAAAGTACACTATCATTTCATCTACAAATAACAAAAGTTTAATTTCTTTCTTTCCAATACAAATCTCCTTGATCTCCTTATGTTGACTTATTGCTATTGCGAGAACTTCAAGCACTATGTTGAAGAGGTATGAAGAGAGTGGACAGCGTTGTCTTGTTCCTGATTTTAGTAGAATGGTTTAAGTTTCTCTCCATTTAATTTGATGTTAGCTGTTGGCTTGGTGTATATTGCTTTATTAGATTTAGGTATGAACTTTTTATCCCTAATCTCTCCAAGACATTTATCATAAAGGGGTGTTGAATTTTGTCTAATGCTTTTTCCAACATCTAAGAAAATGATCATTTTTTTTTCTTTCAGTTTATTTATATGATGAATTACATTGATAGATTTTCGTATGTCGAACCAGACCTGCATCTCTGGGATGAAGCCTACTTGATCATAATGGATAAATTTTGATATGTTCTTGGATTTTGTTTGCCAGTATTTTATTGAGAATATTTGCATCAAGTTCATTAGTGAGATTGGTCTGTAATTCTCTTTCTTGGTTGAGTCTTTGTGTGGATTTGGTATCAGCATAACTGTAGCTCCATAAAAGAAGTTTGGCAATGACCCTTCTGATTCTATTTTTGTAAAGCACATTAAGGATAGATGTGTTGCAGACACTAAGAGACCATGGATGCAAGCCCAGACAACTGTATCCACCAAAGCTAGCACTCACCATCGATGGAGAAAACAAGATATTCCAGGACAAAAACAGATTTAAACAATACATAGCCATAAACGGAGCCTTACAGAAAGTACTAGAAGGAAAATCACTAACCAAGGAAGCCAACAAAACCAATAACACAGGCAACCCTCCACCAGCACAACTCAAAGAAAGGAAACACAAAAACTACCAAGAAAAAAAATAACTTGAGTTAACAACCACTGGTCATTAATATGACTTAATATCAATGGACTCAATTTGTCTATAAAAGGCACAGGTTAAGAGACTAGAAATGAAAACAGGATCCAACATTCTGCTGTTTACTCTTGTAAAAAAACAGACACTACCTCAGAATAAAGAGTTGGGAAAAGGTTTTCCAATCAAATGGACATAAGAAACAAGTGAATGTGGCTTTCCTAATATCTAACAAAATTGATTTCCAACTAAAATCAATCAGAAGAGAGGGAGAAGGATACTTTATACTCATAACAGGAACAATTCATCAGGACAAAGTCTCAATCCTGAATATCTATGCCCCTAATATAAAAGCACCCACATAGGTAAAAGAAACATTACTAGAACTCAAAGAATATATCAAATCCCACACTCTAATAGTAGAAGATTTCAACACTCCTATCTCACCACTGGAGAGGTCAACCAGACAGAAACTTAACAGAGAAATAAGAGAACTAACAGATGTAAAGAACCAAATGGGTTTAATAGACATCTATATAACATTCCACCGAAACAGAAAAGAATATACCTTCTTCTCAGCATCTCATGGAACCTTCTCAAAAATTGATCACATAATCAGTAACAAAGCAAACATCCACAGATAAAAAATAATTGTAGTAACCACCTCTGTACTATTGGATCACCACGGAATAAAGTTAGAATTCTTCAACAATTCTACCCCCAGAAAGGCTACAAACTCATGGAAGCTGAACAGTCAACTACTGAACCACTTCTGGGTCAAGAAAGAAATAAAGAAGTTAAACATTTCCTTTAACTTAATGAAAATAAAGACACAACATACTCAAACCTATGGGAAACTATGAAAGCAGTGCCAAGAGGAAAGTTCATAACACTACGTGCCCCACATAAAGGAAACGGAGAAAGCACACATTAGAGACTTATCAGCACATCTGAAAGCTCTAGAAAAAAAAAAGAAGCAGACTCACCCAGGAGGATTAGAATACTGGAAATAATCAAACTGAGGGCTGAAATAAACAAAATAGAAACACAGAAAACAATCCAAAGAATCAATGAAACAAAAAGCTGGTTCCTGGAGAAAATAACAAGATTGACAAACCCCTATCCAAACTAATTAAATGGCAGAGAGAACACACAAATTAATGAAATTAGAAATGAAAGGGGGACATAACCAGAGACACAGGAAATTCAGAGAATCTTTAGATCTTACTACAAAAGCCTGTATGCCACAAAATTGTAAAATGTGAAAGAAATGGACATATTTTAGATAAGTACTATATATCAGGTGAACAATTTAAATAGACCTGTAAGCCACAAAAAGACAGAAGCTATCAACAAAAATCTCTCAACCAAAAAAGCCCAGGGCCACATGGATTTAGTACAGAATTCTATCAGAACTTTCAAGAAAAACTAATACCTATACTCTTCAAAGTATTCCACATAATAGGAACAAAAGGGTCATTGCAAAGCTCTTTTTATGAGGCTACAGTTGCCCTGATACCAAAACCACTCAAAGATTCATCCTAGAAATAGAATTACAGCCCAATCTCACTCATGTACATGGATGCAAAGATTCTCAATAAAATACAGGCAAACAGAATCCAAGAACACATAAAAAAAATCATTGACCATGAACAAGTAGGCTTCTTCCCAGAGATGAAGGGCTGGTTTAACATATGAAAATCTATCAATGTAATCCATAATATAAATAAACTGAAAGAAAATAAAACATATGATCTTTTCCTTAGATGCTGAAAAACCATTTGACAAAATTTAACACCCCTTCATGATAAAGTTCTGGGAGAGATTAGGGATACAAGGATACAAGGTTTGTACCTAAATATAATAAAAGCAATATACAGCAAGACAACATCAAATTAAATGGAGAGAAACTCAAAGCCATTCCACTAAAATCAGGAACAAGACAAGGCTGTCAACTCTCTCCATATCTCTTCAACATTGTTCTTGAAGTTTTAGCAATAGCAATAAGACAACAGAGGAAATCAAGGGGATTCAAATTGAAAAAAAAAGTCAAATTTTTGTTATTTGCAGATGATATGAAAGTGTACATAAGTAACCCCAAAAGCTGTACCAGAGAATTATTATGACTGATAAATCTTTCAGTGATGTGGCAGGACACAAGATCAACCCCCCAAAATCAGTAGCCCTCCTGTACACAAAGGATAAAGAAGTAGAGAGGGAAATGGTAGAATCATCACCTTTCACAATAGCCACAAATAACATAAAATAACTTGGGGTAACACCAACGAAGGTTGTGAAAGATCTAGTTGTGAAGAACTTTAAGACTTTGAAGAAAGAAATTGAAGAATATACCATAAAATGGAAAGATCTCCTATGCTCTTGGATAGGAAGGATCAACAAAGTAAAAATAGCAATCCTACCAAAAAGTAATCGTAGATTCAATGCAATTCCCATCAGAATCTCAACACAATTCTTCACAGATCATGAACATGGTATATAAAAAAAATCAGGATATCCAAAACAATCCTGTAGAATAAAGGAACTGCCGGAGGCATTACCATCCCTGACATCAAGCTCTATTACAGAGCTACAGTATTGAATTCAGCTTGGTATTGTCATAAAAACAGAGATTGATCAATGGAATTGAATTCAAGATCCAGATATTAATCCACACATCTTTGAACACATGATTTTTTACAAAGAATCTAAAATTATACAGTGGAAAAACGAAAGCATCTTCAACAAATGATGAAGGCATAACTGGATGTCAACCTGTAGAAGAACGAAAATAGATCCATATCTATTGCCATGCACAAAATCTCAAGATCATATGGGATCAGATGAGTGTTATGTATATGGAACAAAGCTTATTACTGATTGTATCTTGAACCTGTATGAATAATGAAGTTAATTCTGTACCATCTGGTATAATTTCAGAAGTTACTTTATGCAAGGCAACTCTTTCTGCATATTGTGAATCAGTAACTATATTAAGAGATTAAAAAAATCTCTTAGTATAATGAGAATATCATATAATTCAACCTTTTGGAAATAATTTGTTCCACCTTACTTAAATCTTCTGATTTGTAACCTGACTTTCCTCATTTATTTGCATCAGGAAAGAATGTCTGGGGTCCAGTTATTGGTATTCCCCATACAATGTAATGCAGGATCCAAGTAGTTCTCTTTATAAGGTTAATTCTATCAATTTTGGAATAATTGCCATTAATCTCTCCTAAAAGATTAGCACAAGCTCTTTGCCATGGTTCATTGTCCTTCCATAATTTTTTAAAAAATTTTATCAGTAGTAAAAGGCACTATAATTGCTTCTGGGTATATACCTGTAAATTGATTATGTCTTAATTTTTCTTTTATACTTAATTCAGAGACTTTTTCCACGTAAGTTTTTAATTTTTTACTTAGTTTATGTGGTAAAAATATTAATTCTATGATAATATCTTTCCTTTGTATTAAAACCCTTGTCAGGGGAATTCTGGGAAGCATTATAATTCCAATACAATTAAGATTTGCATTCCCCTATACACCTGTGACTCCTATAATTATTCTTCAATGACAAATAATTCAGGGTTTTTTTTTTTTTTTGCTTCAGCTGGAATTTTCTGGAACTATTTAAGTCTCTGCCACCATCTAAAGTTTTGTATAAATGAACAATTAGATCCGGTGTTATGCCAACATCTGTTCATAGAGTGTAAATGTCTCCAAACAATCTTTGAAATCATTCAGCGTCCACAGTCAGTTCCTCCTAATTTGTGCCAATTGTATTCTATTTTTTTGTAAACCTATTTGATAACCTAGGTAATTGATAGAATCTCCTCTAGGTATTTTTTTTTCAGGAGAAATTGGTAATCCCCATTTTGGCAAAACTTTCTTTACTTCTTCATATATTCTTTCTAAAATATCTATGTTTGAGTCAGATAGCAAAATGTCATTCATATAATAGTAAATTATAGATTTAAATAATTTTTATGTATTATTTCCAATGGCTGAATTACAAATTATTAACATAGAGTGGGATTATTTAGCATTTCCTGTGGAAGGATAGTCCTTTGGTATCTCCTAATAGGCTAAAAATTATTAAAAGTAGGCACTATGAAGGCAAAGTTTTCTCTGTCCTTTTTTTGTAAAAGTATATTAAAGAAACGATCTTATAAATCAATAACTATAAGAGGGCATCCTTTTGGTAATAAAGAAAGCAGACTACTCCAAGTGTAGATGGTCCATACATTGAATTACCTTGTTGCCAGCTCTTAGATCTGTCACCATTCTCTATGTATCAGATTTCTTTTTAACAATAAATACAGCAGAATTCCAATGGCTGGTTGATTCTTAAATATGGTGAGCATCTAGTTGCACCTGTATCAGCTGTTCTAAAGCCTTCAGTTTGTCTTCTGTTAATGGCCACTGTATAACTCATATTGTTTTCTTAGTCAACCATTTTAAAGGTAGGGCTGTTGGTACCTCTAAAGGTTTGCTAGTTTCTTTGTGTTCTTCCACAGCGTGAATGTCTGGTGACCTTTCTGTATATTTCCTTATAATATACTTCCAAAAATATGAGTTTGGGGGACTATAGGAATGTTAATCTGGGTATTCCATTACTGCAACAGGTCATGACTCCATAATTCACTACAATCTTAGCCACATTTGGCCTCAGCTTTAATCGCTGTCCTTAGACACTAGGCATTCAACCTATCCCATGCTTTGTTTCACTTGAGATAGGTTAAAATTCCTATCCTTAATATTCCAGTTCCTTGAAGAGGCCAATTTGGGTAACAAGATTCTGGAGTAATGATACTCATGTCTCTACCCATGCCTATCAAACACACAAGTACAATGCCATTTATAAGCACTCTTAGCTTTGTTCTTTGATCATTTATGGAAGTTTGCCAGAATATACATTTCCTATTTCCTATTGGAATTTTTGATTCATCCCCCATGTTTATTCCATCATCCAGAACATTATGATTTTTAATGAAGACTCTGCATTTTTTTTGGGGGGGGGGTGAGGCATGTCCTTCACAGTTACTGGGAATGACTAGACCACTTTTGCCTTGGGGGCCTAAGAGAGGCTCCCAAAGTGTTTCCCAATGTTATTGGGTTGCCTTTTCAGTCTTTTGTTAAATTGTACTCATTGTTACTTTTGCCACACCTTCTACATATACCTGGGGCCTGAGTCCTCCTATTCTTAGGATTCCAAGAGTAGATATTCCTAGAAATTCCTTGTCCTCAATTCCTTGTCAGATGTCCCATTCTACCACAATTAAATCATTTGGCATTTTGATGTCTCCTCATACATTTGGAAATTGTTTCTCCTACCCAAGATTCAGTATTATAGTCAAATGTCTCAAAGTTCGATGTATGCAGGATCCAAATACCCATTTGTGCTGATCTAAATTTGGAATGCCCAATTATCTTTTTTTTTATTCTAAGTTAGCATTTTAAAAAACTAGAGATTCAATAAGTACTCATTTAATATCTGGATCTGTTATTCCTTTTAGTATAGCCTTGGTTAATCTTTGTAAAAAGTCACTGAAAGGGTTCTCTTTGGCTCTGTTTAACCTGGCATATGATTCAAGTAGTTTTCTTAGTTTTTAAATCCTGTCTCAAGCATTTAAGAATGCTTTGTGTCATAGTGACAAATTTTTTTCATCATAAAGAGCTTGAACCTGTGGGTCATCATAAGTATCCTCACCAAGAACTTGATCTTAGGAAGTATCATCTCCTTTTGCTTTTCCCTGTTGATCTAAAATATTAGCCTCTCCCTGAAATAACATTTAAATATAATGAAATAACATTTAAATATAATTTGAGGTCTATCATCCAGGACTGCTGAAAATAAGTGAAACCAGTCTAGTGGCATAGCTTTAATGCTTGAAGTCCATGTCTTTACCATCTCCCTAAAAATGCAGAGTGCTAACCATAATTTACTACTGCTTGACTAATTTTTTTTAGATCATTCATTCCTATACCCATCTACCTTCTTTGGATCCTTTTGGACCTATAGAACTTTATGCTTTTTTGGAGTAGATTTTCCAGGCCTGTATAAATTTCTAGTGATTTCATTGAGACACCTAGCCTCTGTTCTTCACTTGGCACAAGTCACACCAGAGTACGAGTTTTTTGTTTGTTTGTTTGTTTGTTTAAGGTAACATCTCATTCTTGGATATTATTTGGATAGTGTTCAGGTTGCCTTCCTGGAGAGATAGTCTATATGCTAACCTATCATAATTTTTAACAAAATTTTGATTGTCAAAATCAATGGCATAAATTCTTTCAGATAATTTCTCAGTACTTTTTGACATGGAATGCAATATCAAAATAGTGTTACTCTTTTCAGTAGTATAATTTTTTCAGGTAACTTTTGATTTTAAATGGTATTATTCCTGTCAGCTAGCTATTGTTTATTAATCTGTAAAGACTAATTTCTTGACTCTGCTATCAAATCATTTTCTAAAGGACATAATTATGAAGAATACTGAGTCCCAATATCCAATAAATAGATATATCACAATAACCATTTAAGCCTTGCTGAATATAACCCATAGCATTAGCAAAAAAGTTATAAAATTTTCAGTGGTAATGTTGTCTGCAATTATATAACTTTCAAGTTTACTGATTTATTAATTAATAAAATAGTTACCTGTTATGAGGACTGGTAAATTGTTTTAGGTGTAATAATCTTTATTGTCGAGCAGGTGTCATGGTTGCAGAGTCATGACCAGCAATGGCACAACTGGTGATACCAGGCCCAGGCCATCACCACTTTGGTTTCCTACCTTGGTGTTGGTTAAATACTGAGAAATATGCTTTGCTTGACAAATTAAATCAATTCCATACTTTGTGCAAGGAACACAGAATTCAGGAACATGATGCACAAGCCTGTGCAATTTACCACTCATCAAAGGGGGAATTAAGCATGAGCTTGGGTAATTTCCAAGTCACCAGACACACTTAGCTTCGCTGTGTGTGTGTGTGTTTTTTTAAGAAAAAAAAACCCACTTAGTAGGTAATAATAACAAGCTAAGTGGTGGGGGTTGGGAGACTTTCTGGGCTCTGGAGCAGTTAGGCCTTTAAGTCAGTCCACCAGGTAGGTGTCAAGTTTGGATCCACATGGTCACCAGATGATGATGGGTACTTAAAAGAAATTCCATACTAGCTTAGAATTGAGTATAACAAAGGTTATTTATTTAGGGGTAGGCTCACAGATTACTGTCCTCTGCCCAAATGGGGAATAGCAACCTAACCACACAGCCAGAAGAGAGAGGCAAAATGCATGCTTTACATCAGCATTTATAGTATAACAGGCCACACACAAGTTGGTGGGTAACTTAAAGGCTACTGGCTGTAGGAATTTCTACAACACATATGTTGCTAAGATAGCAATGAATTTTTAGAACATGATTTATTAGAGCAATGGAATATATAAACATTCCACCAATCTTAGAAACAAACTATACGTAAATTCATGTTCCTGGAAAAGGAATTAGGAGGCATTTTAAAGAACAGTCACAGTTACCATTCAGTTTGTACAAGAAGATGGCAAAATAGATGCTCATAAAGAAAGCCTACCTTTAAAATGGATGACAGACAAACATGTATGGGTTAAGCAATGACTTTTAACAGTAGAAAAAATTGCAGGCTTTAAAGCAGCTGGTACAGGAGCAAATAAAATTCAGTATATTTAAGAATCAAACAACATTTGAAATTCTTTTAAATTTGTTATTAAAATAAATCTGAAAACTGGAGAATGGGAAAAGATCTAGGAGCTGTTAATAAGGTTACCCTGCCAATTGACCCTCTACAGTCTGGAATTCTTTTGCTTTCTCCATTGCATAATTGATGCCCTCTTAAAGTTATTTATTTAAAAGACTGTTTCCTCAATATACTTTTATGAGAAAAAGACAGAGAAAATTCTTTCCCTACAGTGTCTACTTAGAATAATTCTCAGCCTTTTAATAGATATTAGTGGAAGATTCTCCCACAGAAAATTTTAAAAACCTGATCATGTACCAATAACTTATATTTCAGACATTGGAATTGATGTGCAAGAAATATATATATATACATATATATATATATATAATATTATATAATTATATATACTATATATAGACAGTATTTTACCATCTCACTCAAATAAATGATGAAAATAAATCAGGCAATTCAGGTTACAAATCTGAATATTTAAACAACATGAAACAAAGCCCATATGATTACATGCAAATGTCAGAATTATTTGCTATTCTCATGGTTCTGACACATCTTAAAGAACATCTCAAAATAGTTACCAATTAAAAATATACAGAAAATGTTATTTTGCTTATTGAAACTGCTGAATTTATATACCAAATGATGCAGAATTGTCTCTTTGTGTATTCAGATACAAAAATAATCAGGAATAGGAATCATCCCATATACAGAACAAACATCTGAACCCATATGCCAGGTCCTCTAACAAAAATGTTGCAGAAATTAATTAATTATTGATTTGGTATATGATAGAGATCTCAGAATCTTTTAAAAAGTCGTGTAAATAGCAAATATTAAAAAAACACCTTTCCATCACTTGGCATATTGCCCTTCTTGTTCTTTATACCACCAAACGTCACTACCTGCAAGAAGTAACAAAAGGATACTCTAAGGAATGGAAACTTGCAGAATGATGAGTTCCATTTTGTAAAATATGGAAAGCTAAAGTGTGTACACCACACCATTGATACCTATTTAGATTTTCAATGGTCAACTGCTTCTAATTCAGAAAAGGCTTATTTTGGTAATCAAACCTTTGTTAAAAGTTACAGCCATCATGAATATGCCTGTCCAGAAAAAAGACAGAGAATGCTTAACGATATTTCTCTACGAAAATAAAACAGGTTTATTCTTATTATAAAATAAAGTATTACAGGTTTATCACAAAATTCTATAGGAGACAAAGTTATAGAAAGAGCAAATTAAAGTATAAAAGATATGTTAAATAAACAGTAAGAGATGAAAAATACACCCATAAAAAGTTTATATCATGGTTTCTTAACTTTGAGTGATAATCTGAAAAATTAATGAAATGCTAATAAGAAAGAAAAACAGCTGTGAAGAGACATTGGAGAGTAGAAAAAAACTATGAAATTAAATCAGTCCATATACCTTAAAGATGTACTGACCTAAAAATAGAAGCCAGGATACATGTTATGTAGTGGAAGGGGTTTTGCTTCTGTTTCCACAGGTGAAGAGAAGTTATGCATACCATCAAATTTAATGATGTTTCTATTCGAACAAGAGACACCTCTTAATTACAAGTCATAAACAGTTAGGGTATTTAAACTAAAGTAATCTTTAAATCTAACCAATGCTTCTAATTTGATCAGAAAAAAAATCAACAAAAAAGACCATCCCCAAAATTAGCATTAGGGAAACATTTTTTTTTTGTCTTTTCAGGAGAATATAGGCATTCTTCTAAGGAATACAAAGACTAGTGCTTCAATGAGACATCTGTAGATAAAGGATAAATACCTCCAGAGAAATTGTCCAGGCAGCCAGCTATTACTGTCATTTCTCACAGTTATTAGTAATTGCTTGTTTACACTTCTTGCTTGCTCAGTTAAAATTATTTCCTTCTCAGGTATATGAGGTAGTTGAATACTAGATATTTAGAGTCATAATTTTCCTTTTTTACTTGTCTCAGAAAAGCAATTAACTAACACAGTGTAAAGTGTATAAGGTTGAGAGACATCAAAAGATAGTAATGCAAGTTATGATAGAAAGTATATCAGGTACAAGATTTGGACTCAAAAAGATAGGCTAGATAATAAAATATTTTCTCTGAAAATGTCAAATGCAGATGAATTAGACATTGTTGATGTACATATTGTCTATATGTATTTTATATAGTTATTATATTTATTGTAAGAGTTTATCTTATATTAATTATAGTATTTTTTATATTTTATATACAAAAGGGAATATAGTAATATTTCATTTGTGTTTTAACAAATAAAACATCCCTGAAAATCTGACAGAAAAAAATAGCCACTCTGTTCATCCATACAGGCCAGGAAGTAGTGGCACACATCTGTAATCCCATAAATACCACTTCATAGAGGCCTACAGATGATGACACACACTTTTACCACCAATACTAGAGAGGAATATAAGCTGGCATGAGACAAGAACTTGTTCTCTTTTCGACCTCTTGATTTTATAGCGGCAAGATCTCTCTAGTGGTTGACTGCTTTGATTTTCTGATCTTCCGCTTGAACCTCAATATCTGTCTCAGGGTTTTTATTATTAGGTACATAGTTCATCTGGTGATGGATGGAGATAGAGACAGAGACCCACATTGGGGAACTGGACTGAGCTCCCAAGGTCCAAATGAGCAGTAGTGAAATTCTTGCCTAGAATGTATTAGACCTTACATTCAATAATAACCACTAAAAAAACCCAATCAATTTACAATAGTATTATCAATGATTTAGTAACCAAGGTATTTGTATTTTTGTCCTGATTTATAAAAAAGACATTTTAATTTTAGAAAACCAAGGTAGGCCTTTTCCTTGTTTGCTCAGGTAAGCATATATTCACTGAAAAATAGGAATTGGATTTGAAAAGGACAACAGCCAGGTTGTGCTCTTGTATATAGCAAAGGAAAAAGCAAGATTAAATGAATTTCTTGAAAATAGCTAGCAACAGAGAATCCTCTTTTCAGTTCAGAACCCAATTTTTAAATTGGATTAAGTAGAATTTTCATGTCCAGTTTCTTGAGTTCTTTATATATTTTGGAGATCTGACCTTTTTCTGGTGTGGGGTTGGTGAGGATTTTCTCCCATTCAGTAGGATGCCTTTTTGTCTTAATGACAGTGTCCTTTGCTTTACAGAAGCTTCTCAGTTTCAGGAGGTCCCATTTATTCATTGCATTGTTGTTCTTATTTTCTGTGCTACTGGGGTTATACGTAGGATTGTTCTCCTGTGCCCATGTGTTGCAGACTACTTCCCACTTTCTCTTCTATCAGGTTCAGGGTGGTCAGATTTATATTTAATATTGAGGTCTTTTGGTTTTGAGTTTTGTGCATGGGATAAATATGGATCTATTTTCATCCTTTTACATGTTGACATCCAGTTATGCCAGCACCACTTGTTAAAGATGCTTTCTTCTTCCATTGTATACTTTTAGCTCCCTTATCAAAAATCAGGTGTTGATATGTTTGTGGGCTAAATCTTCGATTCAATTCCATTGGTCAATGTCTCTGTTTTTATGCCAGTACCAAGCTGTTTTCTTTACTGTAGCTCTGTAATAGAGATTGAAGTCAGGGATGGTAATGCCTTCAGAAGTTCCTTTATTGGATAGGATTGTTTTGGCTGTCCTGGGTTTTTTGTTTTTCCATATAAGGTTGATTATTGTTCTCTCAAGTTCTGCGAAGAATTTTGTTGGGATTTTGATAGGAATTGTGTTGAATTTATACGTTGTCTTTGCCATTTTTACTATGTTGATCCAACCCATCCAAGAGCATGGGAGATCTTTCCACTTCCTGGTGTTCTCTTCAATTTCTTTCTTCAAAGCCTGAAAGTTCTTGTCAAATAGATCTTTCCCTTCCTTGGTTAGTGTAAGTCCAAGATACTTTATGCTATTTGTGGCTATCATGAAAAGTGAAGTTTCTCTGATTTCCCTCTCTGCTTCTTTATCCTTTGTGTATAGAAGGGCAACTGATTTTTTGGAGTTTATCTTGTATCCTGCCTCATCACTGAAGGTGTTTATCAGCTGTAGGAGTTCTTTGGTAGAGTTTTGGGGGTCGCTTATGTACACAATCATATCATCTACAAATAACAAAAGTTTGACTTCTTCTTTTCTGATTCAAATCCCCTTGATCTCCTTATGTTGTCTTATTTGCTATTGGTAGAAATTCAATAACTATATTGAAGAGATATGGTAAAAGTGGACAGCCTTGTCTTGTTCCTGATTCTAGTGAAATGGCTTTGAGTTTCTCTCCATTTAATTTGATATTAGTTGTTGGTTTGCTGTATATTGCCTTTATTATGTTTAGGTATGTTCCTTGTATCCCTGCTTTCTCCAAGACCTTTATCATAAAGGGGTGTTTAATTTTGTCCAATGCTTTTTCAGCATCTAACAAAACGATCATATGGTTTTTCTCTTTCAATTTATTTATATGATGGATTACATTGATAGATTTTCATATGTTGAGCCAGCCCTGCATCTCTGGAATGAAGGCTACTTGATCATAATGGGGTTCTGAACTGAAAAGAGAATTCTCAGCTGACGAAGTTCAAATGGCCAAAAGACACTTAAGGTCATGTTCAACCTCCTTAGCAATCAGGGAAATGCAAATCAAAACAACTTTGAAATACCATCTTACACCTTTCAGAATGACTAAAATCAAAAACACCAATAATAGCCTATGCTGGAGAGGATCTGGAGCAATGGGAACACTCATCCATTGCTGGTGGGAATGCAATCTTGTGCAACCACTTTGGAAATCAGTGTGGCAGTTTCTCAGGAAATTAGGAATCAATATACCTCAGGATCCAGCAATACCACTCTTGGGAATATACCCAAGAGATGCCCAATCATACTACAAAAGCATTTGTTCAACTATGTTCATAGCAACATTATTTGTAATTTCCAGATCCTGGAAACAACCTAGATGCCTTTCAGTGGAAGAATGGATAAAGAAAGTGTGCAACATATACACATTAGAGTACTACTCAGCGGTAAACAATAATGACATTTTGAATTTTGCATGCAAATGGATGGAATTAGAAAACACTATCCTGAGTGAGATAACCCAGATCCCAAAAGATGAATAAGGAATGTACTCACTCATTCATTAGTGGACTCTAGCCATAAACAAAGGACATTGAGCCTATAGTTGACAAGCCTAGAGAAGCCAAATAAAATAATCAGCCCAAAGAAAAGCATGTATAGATCTTCTTGGAAATTGGAAGCAAACAAGACTGCAGGGCAAAGGTTGGGAGCATGGGGTGGGGTAGGAGTTGGGGTGGGGGAAAGAGAGAGGGAGAAAGAGAAGGGAAAGGGGAAAGACTGGAGAGTGCTTTGAGGAGAGGAAGGGTAGAGACGGAGAAAGGACAGATATGGGAGCAGGGAAGAAGATATCCACATTAAGGGATCCATTTTAGGGTTGGCAAGAGACTTGGCTTTAGAGGAAATCCCAGGTGTCCACGGGAATGTCCCCAGCTAAGTCTCTGGGAAGGAGAGTAGAGGGTGCCTGAACTGGCCTTGCCCCACTATTGTACTGATGATTATCTTGAATATCACCATAGAGTCTTCGTCTGGCAATCGATGGAGATAGAGACAAAGTCCCTCATCAGAGCAACGGACTGAGCCCCCAAGGTCCAGTTGAAAAGCAGAAGGAGGGAGAAGGAGTAAGGAAGTCTGGACTGTGAGGGGTTGGTCCACCCACTGAGACAGTGTGCCTGTTCTAATGGGAGCCCACCAAATCCAGCTGGACCTGGACTGAATGGTGTATGCGATCAAACTGGACTCTCTGAATGTGGTTGTAAATGAGGGCTGACTGAGAAGTGTTGAAATAAGAGTTGCGGAGCTGCGTCCCCCTGCGTCCCCAGCACCCTGCCGCCCGCATGGCTAGCTTAGCTTATGCCCCGAAATAATTACACGGAAACTGTATTCTTTTAA
>NW_004949137.1:2289167-2298646 GCF_000317375.1 Microtus ochrogaster | reverse complement strand
TTCTGTAAAGCAAAGGACACTGTCACTAAGACAAAAAGGCAACCTACTGACTAGGATAAGATCTTCACCAACCCTGCAACAGACAAAGGTCTGATCTCCAAAATATATAGAGAACTCAAGAAACTAGACTTTAAAATGCTAATTAACCCAATTAAAAAAATGGGGCACTGAACAGAACAGAGAATTCTCAACAGAAGAAATTCAAATGGCCAAAAGACACTTAAGGTTATGCTCAACCTACTTAGTGATCAGGGAAATGCAAATTAAAACAACTTTGGACTGGGACTGAAAAAGCATGGGATAAAACTGACTCTCTGAACATGGCAAACAATGAGGGCTGATGAGAAGCCAAGGACAATGGCACGGGGTTTTGACCCTACTTCATGTTCTGGCTTTGTGGCTTTGTGGCTTTGTGGCAGCCTAGCCAGTTTGAATGTTCACCTTCCTAGACATGAACGGAGGGGGGAGGACCTTGGACTGCTCTTTGGACTGGAGAGGGAGGGGGAAAGGAGTGGGGAGAGGGGGAGAAGGGTGGGAGGAGGGGGAGGGAAATGGGAGGCTGGGAAAAGGTGGAAACTTTTTTTTCTTTTTCTCAATAAAAAATTAAAAAAAATAAAAAAATAAAAAAAGAATGAGCTACTTTTAGAAATGATACAGTCTTTACAGACTAATAATGAACAGAGTGTTGACAGGATTAATACTATTGAAAATCAAATTTACCTAGACAAATTAATAATTTTTTAAAGAATAACATTGTTTGAGAGACAAAATTCAATCCATGTCAAAGGGTATGGAGGAATTATCTGAAATAATTCATATTGTTGAATTTGACAATCGAAATCTATTAAAAAGTGACGATAGGTTAACATGTACATTATCTCTCCATAAATGCAATCTGCACACTATCCAAATAATATCCAAGAATGAAATGTTATCTTTAAAGGCAAAACTTTATACCTTGAAATCACAAGTGCAGAATAAGGATCAGAGGATAAATGCCTAAATGAAAGTGCTAGAACTATATATAGCCCAAGAAGTTCAGGCTTTACAAAAGATAATAGTAAAAAGATATGAAATGATTGAGGAAATTTTTGGAGCTAGAAAGCTGGGGAAGAGGGTAAAAGGACAGGATTTAACATTGCCATACCTGTCAAAGGTGACTTACCCTGGGTTTTATCTTCCTACTCTGTAACTAACTCTGAAAAAGCATCAAATTCTATATGCCCAAAAGGATCCAAAGCATGTAATTTGATACCTATAGGAATGAATAATCTAAAAGAAATTAAGCAAGCAGTAATATCTTCTGGCTTAAATTTAGCAATTGTTAAGGAGATGGTAAACACATGGGCTTCTACCAATGAGACTATCCCACAAAATTGGCTTCAATTTGTTTCAGTGGTCCTGGAAGATAGGCCATAACCACTGTGGACATGCTATTAGCAAGAAGATTGTCTACTACTTTATTAACCTTTTATTAACAATAATGAGAAAGGAAGAACAGCAGCAGCAGAGAAAAAAATGCTTCTGAATTAAATCAGCCTATGTATTTTAAGGATGTGTTGACCTCACAATGGAAACCTTGAGATGTGCTACATTGGAGAAAGAGTTTCTTGTTTTCACGGGAGAAGAAAAGAAATGGATACCATCAAAAATTAATAAAGATTATATTTGAAAAAGAGAAACTTCTTGAGAAATAAAAATGATGGCTCATCCACAGAGATGACAACCAATCAGGTGGTAAGGAAGCCTCATAAGTGTAGGGCAGGTTCTGTTTTTCTCTCTGCAGAAAAGTACACACCTTCAAAAAATCAAGTGACACTGGATGTTTGGATGCCTAAGGAAGAAAAGAATTATTCAGAAAGGATCACCAAATAAAGAAGACTTTTTTGGACAGGTCATCTTCAGGTCCAAATTCTATATGTATATTCTTTGTAAATATATCTATATGTAAGTATAGATATATAAATATCTAGTAGCAAGTAGAAATATAAACTCACATAAATAAAGGACATTGAGCCTATAATTCGCGATCCTAGAGAAGCTAAATAAGAAGGTGAACCCAAAGAAAAACATATAGTCATCCTCCTTGATATTAACCTTCATTAGACGATGAAAGGAGACAGAGACAGAGTCCCACATTGGAGCACCAGACTACAACCCCAAGGTCCAAATCAGGAGCAGAAGGAGAGAGAGCATGAGCAAGGAACTCAGGGCCATGAGGGTGCACCCACAAACTGTGACAATGGGGATGTTCTTTCGGGAACTCACCAAGGCCAGCTGGACTGGGTCTGAAAAAGCATGGAATAAAACCGGACTCACTGAACATAGCAGACAATGAGGACTGCTGAGAAGTCAAGAACAATGGCACTGGGTTTTGATCCTACTGCAAGTACTGGCTTTGTGGGAGCCTAGGCTGTTTGGATGTTCACCTTACTAGAAGGAGGTGGGAGGTCCTTGGACTTCCCACAGGACAGGGAACCCTGACTGCTTTTGGGGATGATGAGAGAAGGGGAGTTGATTGGGGGAGGGGGAGGGATATGGGAGGCGGTGGAGGGGAAGAGACAGAAATCTTTAATAAATAAATAGAAAATAAAAAAAATTAAAAAAATCCTATGTAAGAATCCTGTAACAAAAAAAGAAAAAAAAAACAAAAGCAAATAAGAAAAAGAAAAAGAAACACACTCAATTAGGGGATTGCTTACAATTTCAGAGGTTTAGTCCATTATTGTTGGAACATCATTGTCTAGGTTTGGGTTTATGCTGCTCTGAAGAGGCACCAGGACCATTGCAACTCGTATAAGGAAACCTTTAATTGGAGTGGCTCACTTGCAGTTTTAAAGGTTCAGTCCATTGTCATCATAGAATATCATGACCTATAGTGGTGCTGGCTGCATCTTGATCAGAAGGCAAGAGGAAAATGATCCATGACACTGGGAGTATCTTGAGTGACAGAGACTTCAAAGCCACCCACACAGTGACACACTTCTTCCAAAACAAGGCCAAACCTGCTTCAACAAAAAGACACTACCCAATAGTGCCACTCACTTTGAGGGATTCATTTTCTTTCAAACTACTATAATGGTCAAAAGAACGATGCATGATAAACAATATTTTGTATAACTATATATTAAAAAAAAAACTCCAGTAAACAAGACAGAGGGACTTTTACCTCAAGTGTACTGTGCTCCCTTGATTGATCTTGGAAGTGATTTCCTGTCTCCTATGCTAAATATTTACATTCAATTTATATTATGAGTTTATTCTTGATGGCTGTCAGATCATAGATATAGAACCCAGTGTTGTCAGTTTTCTCTGTATCTCAATATGGCCTTCATCACTTCACTTTTGTGATTTCCCAGATATAATATTTAGTACATCCCAGGCAATATGTTTAAATTGTCCTATTCTGAAAAAGTTCTAGGAAAGGGCATCTCTGCTAACATTTGGTATAAATAAACTAGGGTTTATTTATGTTTTTCCAATTATGTGTTTTTGTTGTTATTTTTTGTATCATTGCCGTCTTTGTTATATTCATGAATAAAAGTCACTGAAACTGAAAAAAAAAAGAAATGTAAACTCACTTAAAAAGTCAAAGCTGAATTTGGAGCTTGACAAAGGCTATCTTTCTCTAAATCCACGCAAGTTGTTAAAAAAAATTAGGGTGTCTGTCACATATCAGGAACTATCTGGTATGGGGCAGAAAGAAAAAAGAATTTAAAAAAAATTTACTTTTCTCTATATTTATTTTTTCTATAACATACCTTTTATTGAATATATGTCTATATAAATAATGTTTAAGTTTCCACAATGAACAATAAATTTTTCTGCAGTAATCGTTGTTAAAATCTCCCGAAGAATATTGGGCTCCACAACAATGACTCCACCTGGTTAATATGACATCATGATGCTGATAGTACTACTATAAGACCAGTTTGGGGTACCAGATGCTCAAGATGGTTCCAACTTGATTAGCTGAAATGATGCACATTTTCATATTGTTATGAACTGAACTCTAAATAGCAATCTCAGAAAAACCCTACCAAATACTCAGAGACTATTTTCAATTTTATTAGATAATAATCTTGAAAGAACGTTGCCACCATGATATCTAGAAGAAATTCTAGGAGACAACATCTCCTCTCGTGTTGTCATGGGAGCAATGTTCTTTCTATGTGATCCTGTGAAAGTAAAATGATGGCTAAGTTTCAAGATTACTGTCTATTTGTTCTCAGGATTAGGTGATGTGGGAAGTCCTTCTGTATATGCATTGCTTTTATTGGTTAATGAATAAAAAAGCTGCCTTGGTCTGTAATAGGGTAGAGTAGAGCTAGGTGAGGGAAAAATAAACTTAATGCTGGGAGAAAGAAGGCATAATAAAGGATAAGCCATGTAGCCCTGCCAGAAACAGACGCTGGACAGATCTTTGCTGGTAAGCCACAGCCATGTGACATAAGAGCTAGACAATAAGAAGCTAGAGCTAATAGACCAAGAAGTGATTTAGTTTCTGTGTGATTAGTTTGTCTCTGATCTGGTGGGGGGAAAAAACAAGTGGCCTCCTATAACAGTTTGAGACATCGATTAGGGGTTGATGATAATCGTTACAGGGTTGGGGTTGGGGTGGAAATTATGTAGGCTCAGGGATCTCTTTGAAATAAAAAGAGGGAAATTGAGTGGGATAATAGGTAGATTAGTGTGAGTTTACTCACACTAATTATAAACATGAGTAATAGAGTGAATACTTGTGAGCTTTTATTTTTAGGCAATTTGATACAAATTCAAATTGTATTGAGTATGTTCCTATTTCTGTCTACAATATTTGTATACATTGCCAAATTAATTTTATTATATTGTATGCATGCATGATTCTATTTTTGGTTAAGACCTTTTTAATACTGATATAATTTTTGGATATATTTATCATATTGCAAAGTATATTTCTACCTCTGGTCAAGATACTTATACATTGTTTACATTTTGAGGTCATTGTTCTCATTTGTTGCAAGTTGTTTAAAGACTGTTTAACATTCTAATATGAAGTCTTAGTCTTTAATCAATATAGGTGTTAAATTATAGTTCAAAAATCATCCATATTTGTCATACTTATAATTAGAAAAATCAAGTTCTTTAGATACATAGGGACTGTAGTCTGAATAGATAGGTAACCATCAACTACTTCAAAGAGAAGTAGAAATAGACATTTAGATAACTTTGGGGTCTATTGATGTGAGACATAATAATTCCTGGCATCCCAAGAAAATGTTGAGCTCTGAAAACACTCAACTTTTGAGCAAAACTGGTCTTTGGGCAAGGAACTATCTATGCATCGACCACCAACAATATATACAGTTTCTAGGCAGGACAATCAGGTTACAAGAAAAAAAACTGTCAAATTTTGCCAAGACAGGGTAAGATAATTTTGAAATATCTTCTGCCTCTGAAAATGATCTGTCAGTTACTCTAGGCCTTAGCCAAAGTTGATTGCTCCAATGCTGTGAATGAGACTTTGTATAATTTTCCACGTAACAAGATGTCTCTGTCATTTGTTGCACATTTTGGAAGTTGCTTGATTGCACTCCCTGTTTACTCAAGTAACATTATTTCTCAGGTATTTGATGAAGTTGAAGACTAAATAGTCATACATACTTTGCTTTCATAACTTGTCCAAGTTATTTCTAAGAAAAGGCTTAGATTATTTAGGATAGGATAATTATTAAAACATTTTTCATACGTTTCTTCCCTGATATCGATTGTGCTGATTGTAATTCTAACTTTTATACTTGATATTTGTTCTTATTTTATATAGTTTTGTAATATATATCCAAATTTAAAATTCAATTTAGACATCAAGCCTACAAAACTTAATTTATATATTTCAAAAATAAAAGTCATACAGGTTTTCAATGTTTTTAATTTATTAATTAAATTTAATGTGGCTGTTTTCCCTGAACATATGTATATACACCATGAGTGTTTCTGGTGCCTTTGGTGTCAAACAAACTTACTGGTTCACCAGAAAATGGAGATAAGGATGACTCTGAACCATCATGTATTTCCTGGGAAACAAACCCAGGTCCTTTACAATATCAACAAACACTCTTAACCACTGTGCCATCTCTCCAGCCCTGGCATGATGATTTTAGTTGTCATAGAAATGACTTATCTTTCTTATTTGACAGTTTGGAAGGCATATAATATCTTAATGATATTTCTTTAGGTCATAAATTTCCTTCTAGCCACACTCTGTGGCTTTATGCTCCTTACATGGTTTCATCTCAGTTATGAAGCCTATTGTTTTTAACTTTACGAAATCAATCACAAGGAAGATGACCTGACTTTCACAGTTTGCTCATGGAATTTAATCATTCAGCAATCAGTTTACTCCTTGACTGATGCTATCATCTCCATTAAAGAACAATAAAAACAATACTGAATATTTCAGAATGTTTAAATTTATTCATGAGAATTTCTAAATAACAACCATTCCTGTATAATAACATGTATGAGAATGTATTTTTACAAACTTATAATTATTTTTATGCATTTTGATGAATATGTATTTGTTGTTCTACTCAGCAGCGAGAATATGTTGATCATTTTTGGAAATATGACAGCAATGATAATAAGTGAGCTCCAGTAGTACAAGGTAAACAGACCTCGTAACAACAGCGTGAGGTCCTTATCCTTTTCTTTTTACATTAACATGTTGAATAGTATGATGTAAATAAATATTTGGATTGAATAATTAATAGCAGGAGTCCAGCAAGGAGATATGATAATGGAAGCTGTTATACATCTAGAATGAACTTGCCTCAGCCTTCCATGGAATCCAGCATTGCTCTAATGTTAGAAAACTTCTGTGTTTCTGCTTTCTTCTCCTTTAAAGACAGATTTCTGCTTTTCTCTATTTCTTTAACCCCATTAACATTATGCCTCAGAAGACATTCATGTTGACCAAACATCTCCCAATAAACTGGGATGACTCTCATGTACACATCATTAATAATATTAGAACAACTAAATATTGTGACGATGCATACTTAGACCATGGATTCCATAAAGCAAACGTTTATGTTTTGCCTTCTTTTTCAAATTCTAGTATACAAAAGTTATTAAATATCTTAAGACAATGTTTACAATTTTTCAATTTTGAATTTTTTGGAATTCTTGGTTAATGTAGCTATAATTCTGCTTTTTCAGTGCACCTCCTTGGCAGGTCAGATTGTTTCATTTGTCTGTATTTAATTCCTGTTTGAGAGTCTGCTCCTATTGTAATAAAACAACAACCTATGCTTTTTGTGAAAAAATTTTATTGAATGCACATATTCAAATACCATGGGCCTTAACATTAAACTTCAATGTCAAGATAATTTACAGTATTTTGAAGTGCATAAGGTTTGATCTCTCAGAGATTTATTATCTGATTTTAAAGTGTTTTCCATCTTTGTGCCTTTCAAGACATATCAATTTTCAAGGCTTGGCCTTCCTAGCAAAAATTTAAGCGCATATAAAGCAGAATTCAATTTAAATATATACATTAAACTAGCTATAAATTTGGAAAGGCATATGATGAATATATTTTATTATTCTTGTTTTTACACAGTGTTAGGTTTCTAATTGTAGCTTACTTACAAGAGGTAAAAATCAAAGCAATATTGCTGAAACTACAGATGTTGAAATGAGTTTAGAAACATCCAGGTTGCATAGCATCACAAGATGTTTGGATCTGAGAACTGAACCTTTATTCCTGACTTTTTAAAGATTTAACTATGATTTCTATAGGTAATGTAAGGTTTAAATTCATTTGCTCAATTTTATAAGAAAAAATATTATTTATTGAAACATTCAGCACTTTTTCATTGTTTCCAAATATAAAAAGCTTTTACTTAATATTCTGTTTGGAATACAAGGAAGCAAGATCAATTCAAATAATTCAAGTGTGATACACAATATATATATAAACAAATAAATATGTGTTTAAAAGCAATGAAATTAAAAGTTGTAAACTTTCCTTCTTTGAGTGTATGCATGATCACATTAATTATTTCTGCTTCCACTATCTTCCTGGAATAATTTGCTTAACAAATTTTAAAGTAAGTTAAGAAGAACTAAATATAATAATAAATTTTTATTTAGTTTTTAAATTTTTAACATTAAATGCACCTGCTCATGAATAAATTTATTTACGATGTATAGACAAATTATTGAGTATAGAGTATGCATTTAAGGAAATATCAGTTTTTTTTTTTTTTTTTTTTTTTTTTTTGTTTTTTTTTTTTTTTTTCGAGACAGGGTTTCTCTGTGGCTTTGGAGCCTGTCCTGGCATTAGCTCTGTAGACCAGGCTGGTCTCGAACTCACAGAGATCCGCCTGCCTCTGCCTCCCGAGTGCTGGGATTAAAGGCGTGCGCCACCATCGTCCGGCTATGAAATATCAGTTTTTAAATTTATAAATGTTTTAACATTATTAATCATTATTTATTTCAATGGTCTTATTACTATCAAAATCATTTCACAATATATTTTTGATTTTGATACATTTTATCATTTCTCATGACATTTAGTTCATATAAACAGCAAATTTTGTTTGTGATAAATGATCCTCATTTTCCTATAATAGCATAAGGATATGGCATACAGAATATACATTAATTAACAACAAAACATAAAAATATACACACCTTCTAAAATAACACTCAGTAAACAGCTTCAAGGGTTGGATAAATGGTTCCAAGTTTACAATCACTTGCTAGCCCTACAGGAGTTTTGGTTCAATTCCTAACACCAACAAAGTCTCTATGTAACTCCATTTTCAGGGTTTCTAATGTCATTTTTTTTTCGGCCCTCTTGTATACAGATTACAGATATACATGTGGGTACAAGAATCACATAAAAACAAATAAATCTTTAAATAGTAGGCAAAGGAGTCAGGAAAGAGACTCAGTGGAGAAAGTCTGTCTTTGTAAACATGAGATCCGGAGTTTGTATCTCCATTATGTGTATATAAAAGCTATATGTGTCAGGGTGCATCTATAACTTAAGTGTTGCAGTGTGAGTGTGGATCCTGGGTACTTATTTGCCAATCAGACTAAATGAAATAGCCAGCTCTAGTTTCAAATGGTAAAAAAGAAAAGAAAAGAAATGAGAAAGACATTCCATGGTCAACCTCTAGCTTCCTTATGTGCCTTGAGGGTCAACATAACCTGCTTATTCAGTCCCAGTCCCGCTGGCCTTGGTCAGTGGAAATTTCTTTATGTATAACATAATTCTTATTGAATTGTTAGGGCTATGGAATCCCTGTTATATCTATGACACACACTTTGCAACATGCTTATTGGTCCTCTGGCTCTTACAACCTTTTTACCATTTCCACAGTTTCCTGGGCCTTAGGTATGGAGTTTGTGTTTTATATGTACACAGTGGGACTGGATAATGAACACTCAGTTTTTCCCTGAATTTTTTTTTTTTTTTTTTTTTTTTTTTT
>NW_004949137.1:2276617-2284442 GCF_000317375.1 Microtus ochrogaster | reverse complement strand
TGGGAGGAGGGGGAGGGAAATGGGAGGCTGGGAGGAGGTGGAAACTTGTTTTTTTTTTCCTTTTCTCAATAAAAAAAATTAAAAAAAAATAAATTTAAAAAGAAAAAAAAATCAATAAAAAGTACACAGGGTAAAGTGCAATCGTTTACCACACTAAGTTCAGGTTACTATCACAATTATATGTTAGAGAGTAATTTTTAAGCACTCACCCACCTACTTCTAGAATTAACAGAATACTAAAAAGTTGAGGTTCTTGTAGCAAAATTTTCCTAATAAATATCTTTGTAATGAGAAACTCACAGACTCCAGACTGACAGCAGGAGAACATGCATAAGTCTGAATGAGGGTGATAGTTGTATGACTAGGGCAGTCTGTGGGTCTACTTGCAGTGTGGCCAGGATTCATCCTAGTGCGTGAACTGGCTTTTTGGAGTCCAGTCCATTCTTTTTGGAGGTATGCCTTATTCAACCCACATATAGAGAGGAGGAATTTGGTGCTGACTCAGAGTGATGTTCTAGACTTTGTTGACTTCTCACCAGAAGTCCAATCCTCTCTGACGAGTGGATGGAGGAGATGAGTTGGGAGAGTCAGAGGAGAGAAGGGAGTGGGAACTGGGATTGATATGCAAAATGTAAAATAGATGTTTCTTTTAAAAAATTTAAATTAAAAAGAAAAAAAGTCTTAGTTTCTAAAATAAAGTAGAAGGACACTGGAAAGTTACAATACATAGAAAAGCTAAGGGAGTTTTGAAAATCTGAACTTTTCATGCTTGTTTCATGCAATTTTATACATTATAACAATCAAATATTAAAGGATATCTTAACATATTCTGCTAGAACCCTACTTTTCAGTGGGATTTCACAACTTTTATGTAGGCCATTATTAGTTTTACTGAGAAAATAGGCATTGAGGAGGTTTTTACATTTGGAACAATAATAGTTTAGCTGTTTTTTGCATGTTAATAACTATAGTGTGGCTTTAATAGTGCCAAGATGACTCAGAGGATCTCAAATGTTAGAATCAGTGTGAAAAAAATCTTCCTTCTAAATAATTTTTAAAGTTTTTTAGATATCTCTCCCTTAAGACCTGAAGTGGTAATAGATGGTTTAGCAGTTCAAAGCATACGTTGCTTCCCAGAGGAGTCAAGTTCATTTCCAAACCCCCACATAATGTCTAACTAGCCTCAGTCACTCCAGCAACAAGGAATCTGAAGTGAGTAAATATGATATTTGTCTTTCAGGGTCTGGATTACCTCACTCAATATGATGTTTTCTATATCCATCCATTTGCTCTCAATTTTCAAAATGTCATTTTTTTCTGCTCTGTAGTAATCAAAATTGTTAATGTACCACATTTTTCTATTCTTTTCCCATTCTGTAGGCTGCCATTTTGTCTTGTTGATCATGTCCTTTGCTTCATAGAAGCTTATCAGTTTCAACAGGTCCCATTTATTAATTGTTTCTCTCAGTGTTTGTGCTACTAGGATATATTTAGGAAGTGGTCTCCTGTGCCAAGGTGTTTAAGTTTCCAATTTCTCTTCTATGAGGTTCAGTGTGGTTGGTTTTATGTTGAAGCCTTTGATCCATTTGGATATAAGTTCTGTGAAAGGCAATAGATATGGGTCTACTTTCTCTCTTTTACCTGATGAAATCCAATTATGCCAGCACCATTTTTCTTTTTTTTCCATTTTATATTTGTTTGCTTCTTTGTCAAAATTCATGTGTTTGTAAGTGTGCAGATTGATAGATTAATATTCAGTTCGGTATCATTTCTCCTCCTTTCTGTTTTAATGCCAATATCAGGCTGTTTTTAGTAATTTTGCTCTGTAGTAGAGGTTGAAGACAGGGATTGTGATGCCTCCAGAAGCTCCATTATTGTACAGGATTACTTTGCTTTGGTTATCCTGGGTTTTTTTGTTTGTTTTATTGTGTTTTTCCATATGAAGTTGGTTGTTATTTTGAGAACTGTGAAGAATTTTACTGGGATTTTGATGGGCATTGTATTGAATCTGTAGATTGTTTTTGGTAAGATTGACATTTTTATTATATTAATTCTACCTGCCCAATAGCTTGAGAGGTCTTTTCATATTTTTTCCAGTCTTCTTCAATTTCTTTCTTCAAAGACTTAAATTTCTTGTAATTCAGGTCTTCCAATTGTTTGGTTAGAGTTACTCCAAGTTATTTTATGTTATTTGTTGCTATTGTGAAGGCTGATGAATCACTGATGTCTTTCTCAGCCCATTTACCATCAGTGTAAAGGAGGGCATCTTGGTATTTTTGAGTTAATCTTGTATCCTGCAACATTACTGAAAGTATTTATGAGTTGCAGAAGTTCCTTGATATTTTTGGTGTCTCTTATGTAAACTATTGTATCACTAGTAAAGAATGAGAGTCTGACTTCTTTTCTGATTTGTATCTCCTTGTTCACCTTTTGTTGTCTTATTGTTCTAGCTAGAACCTCAAGAACTATGTTGAATAGATATGGAAAAAGTAAAAAACCTTCTTTTGTCCTGATTTTGGTGGGATTACTTTGAGTTTCTCTCAATTTAGGTTGATGTTGGCTGTTGGCCTGCTATATATTGCCTTGATTATGTTTAGATATGTTCCTTGTATCCCTGCTCTCTCCAAGACCTTTATCATGAAGAGATACTATACTTTGTTGAAAGCTTTTTCAGCATGGATTGAGATGATCACGTGGCTTTTGTCTTTTTTCAGTTTCTATATATTGTGAACTACATTGACAGATTTTTGTATGTTTAGCCATCCCTATCCTATATCACTGGAATGAAGCTGACTTGATTATGATAATGGTTTTTCTGATGTATTCTTGGATTTGGTTTACTAGTATTATATCAAGTAGTTTTGCATCAATGTTCATGAGTCAAGTTGGTCTGTAATTCGTTCTTAGTAATGTCTTTCTGTGGTTTGTGTATCAGGGTAATTGAAGCCTCATAAAAAGAGTTTGACAATGTTCCTTCTATTTCAATTGTGTGAAACAACTTGAGTAGTATTGGTATTAGTTCTTCTTTGAAAATCTTATAGAATTCTGCACTGAAATCATGTAAGCCTGTGATTTATTTATTTATTTATTTTTTGATTTGGAAAGGTTTGGTTACTGTTTCTATTTCTTCCGCAGTTATATGTCTCTTTAATTTGCTTATCTGGTCTTGATTTAATTTTGTTACATGATGTTTTTCTCCCAGAAAATTGTCCATTTTCTTTGTTTTTCAATTTTGTGGAGTACTAGTGATTCTTTGGATTACCTCCATGTTTGTTGTTACTTCGCCTTTTCATTTCATATTTATTATTTTTGATATTCTCTCTCTGCCTTTTGATAAGTTTAGATAAAGGATTGTCTATTTTGCTGATTTTATCAAAGAACCAACTCTTTGTCTCATTTGTTCTTTTTATTGTTTTCTTTGTTTTTATGCTTACTTCAGCTATTTGTTCTAGTGATTTCATGTGTTCTATTAATTCTCTAGTGTTGTATTTTTCTAGCTTTTTTATGCAGGCATTTAGTGCCACCAATTTTCCTCTTAACACTGCTTTAATTTTGTGCCATAAATTTGGGTATATTGTATGATCATTTTATAGAATTTTAAGAAGTCTTATTTTCTTCCTTCATTTCTTCCTTGACCCTTTGATGATTCAAGTGAGCATTGTTTAATTTTCAAAAGTTTATAGGCTTTCAGAAATTACTGCTGCTTAAAATTACTTAGAAAATTTTAAGTTTAAGCAATGGTAATCTGAAAGTTTTGCTGTGTATAGTATTCTAGGCTGGCGTCCATGGTGTTTTACTATCTGCATAATGCTTCATCACTACCTTTTGGCTTTCATTGTTTCTATTGAGAATTCAGGTGTAATTCTGATAAGTTAGCTTTTATATGTTACTTGAGTTTTTTTCTTTTCCACTTTTAATATTTTTTCTTTATTCTGTATGTTTAGTGTTTTGATTATTATGTGACAAGGAGACCTTTTTTGATTCAGTCTATTTGATGTTTTGTAAGTTTCTTGTATCTTTATATGCATATATTTCTTTAGGTTGGGAAAAATTTCTTCTGATTTTGTTGAATATATTTTCTGTACTTTTGAGTTGGAATTTTTTCTCTTTCTTCTATCCCTATTATTCTTAGTTTTGGTCTTTTCATGGTGTCCCATGTTTCCTGATATACTCTGTTAAACTTTATATAGATTTAATGTTTTCTTTGAACAATGAGTCTATTTCCTCTCTTGCATCTTCATTGCTTGAGATTCTCACTTCCATCTCTTATATTCTGCTCTTTATACTTGCAATTTTGGTACCTGAATGTTTTCCAACATTTCCACCTCTATAATTCACTAAGTTTTCTTTATTGTATCCAGTTTGGAAATCAAGTCTTGAATAATATCTTTCATTTGTTTGATTGCTTTTTCCTGGTTTTTCTTTAAGAGATTTGTTTTCTTCAGCTTTTTCTTTGTCTTTTCCTCCATGTATTTGAAGGAATTTTTTATTTCCTCTTTAATGGCCTCAACCATTCTCCTAACGTTACTTTTTTGGTCATTTTCTTCTGCTTCATCTATATTTGGGTGTTCAAGACTTTGAATTGTAGGGCTACTCATTTTTATTGGTGCCTTGTTACTATTTGTGATGTTGAGTGAGTTCTTACCTTGTCTACACATTTTTTCTTCTGATTGGTGTAGCTGGGGCTGTGTCTCTGATGATCAGTGTTCCAGGTGCCAGTGGATCCAAGCTCAAGCGATTACTCTTTGTGGTGCAATCAGTGCCACAATTCCAGTCACCATGAGGTCACTCAGTGTTCCCAGAAGTTGCACAGCACTCCCGGGTTCACTCTGCAATCCTCTGGGTGGTTGATCCTGCTTCCACAGAGGTTCAGAGGTTGTTTGCTTAGTTCTACTCCCACTAAGGTAATCACCTTGTGCCTACTCTGGTAGTGGTCGCTGTCTCATGCCTACTTCAGTGATCGTCACTGGCTAGGACAAACCCCTCAGAAATTTCTGGCTCAGGCCTACTCTCTCAGTGGTGGCTCCCTTGTCCCTGGTCCTGTGGAGGTCAATGAGTTTCCTGGATCAGTCCTGTTCCCACAGAGTCTTCTGGCTTGGGCCTTCTCCCTCACTGGTTATTCCCTTATCCCTGCTCCTGTGGAGGTTACCTACTCCAGTTGAGGCTGCTGGCACAGGCCTGCCCCTGTGGAGGTCTCTTCCTTCGTCATGCTCCAGTAGAATTTGCTGGCTCAAGCCATTTCCTGTAGAGGTGGCTGCCTTGAGTATGCTCTGGCTGAGGTCACTAGCTCAGGCCTGCTATATAGAATGTCTGAGCAGTATGGTTTCTTACAATAGTCATTAAGTTATTTAATTGCTTTGGGAAATAGTTTTTTTTTATGATGTCATAAAATGGATTTTATACAGAGGCTACAAGAGGTCCCTCAAGAAATTTCCTGATGTCAAAGGCTTACCTTGAATACTCTTACTCATAGACATTCATTAGTCCAATGACTGTCTTTGCCACAAATTCTGTGTAATCCAAAGTGGAGGGGCATTCTGTTTGTATTATGCTAAGAAAAAACATTGTTGATAGGAAAATCCCATCTAGAGTCTGTTTTAAGGTTACCTTGTTTGCCACAATTATAACATTTGCCATTTCAGTTTTTCCTCAAACCTATGGAAATCATCTTTCCTAAGCAAGCACAATCATAGTCATTGATTCAGCATTGACTGTATCTCAGATCCATTCCTTCAAAGATGCTGGCCTTGCCTTTAAAGGCCTATTATCTTTGCATTGACAGTGAGTGCTTTCAAAAGTCAGAGTTTCAATTGCTATTTGCCTAACTTCTGAATTAGTTATCATTCTATTTGTTACTAAAGTCAAACTTTGCAAGAAATCCATTAGGCATCCACTAGGCCCTGTATAACTTTAGTAAATGACTCTACTTTTTTACTCTGTTTAATTCTGTCCCAAGCACTCAAAACTGCCTTGCAACATAAAGGCAGAAAGTGGTCCTCATATAAATATTTCCTTTCTACAGTATTATAATTCCTTCTCCAAGAAGTTGATCTCAGGATACTTCCACACCTCAAGCTTTACTAAATTGTTCAATAGTCTTAGCTTCTTCTCTGAACCAGATACTCCATGGTAATTGGGGACCAGCCTCTAAAACAGCTTTAGTCAAGTATATCAAGTCTTTAGGAACAATTCTACTACAAACAGACCTTAAGTTTAACTTATGTTTCACAAAAGGTGAATGCATGTTTTTTGAGACCATTGATTCCTTGAATCTCCATAAATCTAACATTGGCACAAGAGGCTGATTAGCTTTTACAGAGGCTCTATTATTTGGCAATTCCTATTAGATTACTGGATATATTAATGTTGGCTGTTTGAAAACTTTAGACTGTTTCTCTCTAACCTAATAATTCAATGTTTAATTTGGTCTCCATTAATTTCCACTATCTGAATATGAGTATCTCTTTGATCTGTTTTATTAAGTTTTCCTAAGGCCTTTATCTTGGCAGTCAAACAAAACAAATTTTAAGAGATTAACCAAGAATTATCAAAAGAACAACAAGTAATATCATAATGATCTTTAATAGTATGTCAATCCTGATTATGTTGATTATCCCTTCACTTAATTGCTTAATTTTTAAATCATGAATGATGAAATCATAAAGAGACCTAACTTTTTCTACCCTAATTGTATCTTCCATTTTTTTTAACATGGGAGGAAAACTCTCCCTTTAACTAATCACTCCCTTAAAAGTTTACAGTTTTCTATTGAAGTTTGCTGTCGATGATGAAGAAGTGAGTCTCATCGCTGCTGCATATAACAGTAAAATCTTGGTTGGATTTCAAGGTAGCTATCTAGTTCGGGAGCAGCCTGAAAGGGGGTTCAGGGAAAGCTCACAAGGATATAACAAAAGAAAATTAGCAAGTAGGGCAGTGACTTTAGCCACACATAGGTATGGCCTATGCCGATGGTTGTAAAGCTACCAGCCAGTGACTTTTTTTAAAATTTGTACCACAAAAGTTAGGTGTCATATTAAAAAAAAAATTAGTGAAAATACAGAGACAGATATTGTGGTTCAAGTTGAAGATCAGAAAAGCAAAGCAGTCAAATGCTAGACTGCTCTTGCCATGGAAGAAAGGATATTTGTGAACATTACAGTAGGATAGTAAAATTTCTGGATATTAAGAAAATATATCATTTGTTTGCATAATGATCTTGGAAATTAAAATACTAATAATTTTCCCTTCTTCATTTACATGTGTTCACATGTTCAGAGTCTGTAATTTGTATTGAGTTTAACCAAAGCAAAGCAAACATGTCTAAAACAATTTTGAAAAGATAAAATCAAGAATCTATTAATATAATAGATAATTATAAATTAATGTTATTTGCCCAATAACATTGTTTCTATGATGAGTTGTGTTGTGTTAGGAGCAGTGGGGCTGCGTCCCCAGCACCCGGCCGCCTGCATGGCTAGCTTTATACCCGAAATAATTACACGGAAACTGTATTCTTTTAAACACTGCTTGACCCATTAGTTCCAGCCTCTTATTGGCTAGCTCTTACATATTGATCTAACCCATTTCTATTAATCTGTGTAGCCCACAAACTGGCTAACCAGGAATGATCTTAACCTGTATCTGCCTGGAGCAGGAGAATCATGGCGACTCACTTACTCAGCTTCTTTCTCCCAGCCTTCTGTTCTGTTTCCTCCACCCACCTAAGGGTTGGCCTATCAAGGGGCCTAGGCAGTTTCTTTATTCCTTAACCAATGAAATCAACAGATTGATATATGACACTCCCACATCACTTCCCCTTTTTATG
>NW_004949137.1:2272277-2275471 GCF_000317375.1 Microtus ochrogaster | reverse complement strand
TGGTAAAACTTTTGTTCTCAATATTGTTTGTTATATTTATTATTTGTTATTATTGTTTATAGTTGTAGTTAGTTTAGTTCTGTCTTATTTAGACAAAAAGGGGGAGATGTAGAGAGAGCCCGCCCTTTGGGGGTGGGACGGCCTCGGGCAAATGTTTATAAATTGGGGTGCACAGACGCTGGGCTTCCCTTCCTGTTTCCTGTTTCGGTGCATCACTGGAACTTCGGTTGCGTGAGTGTGCTATTTACATTAAAGTTGTATCATCTTATACCAATTGGTCTGCATTAATCCGATCCACCTTCAGAGTTGTTTTTGTTATTTTAAAGAAATTTATAAATTATTTGAGACTTTCTTTGGCAAATGGAAAAACTTGTATTAGTATTTCTCATTACACAAGTAAACCAAAATCTCTTGAGTTTCTCACTGTCTTGGTTAGGGTTTCTATGGCTATGAATAGACACCATTATCACAGCAACTCTTATAAAAAATGTTCAGATAGGGTGGCTTACTTATAGTGTCAAATGTTCAGTCCATTATTATCATGAGAGAGGGCATGGCAGTATGTATATAGACGTGGTTCTGAAGCTGAGAGTGCTATATTTTGCAGGCAACAAGAAGACAATGTACTCACGGGGTGATACTGAGCATATAAAATTTCAAATCCCAATACCACAGTGACAAAATTTCCTCTAACATGACGATACCAACTCAAATAAATCTACACCTCCTAATAATGTCACTCACTATAAAGTTATTGGGGCCAATCACATCCATCTACCATAATTACAGACTGTATTATTTTGTAAGTAATATACCAGTGAATTGCCAAAAATCATGAAAACTACCATTGTGCTACATTCTATGCTGATTGACACATAATTTTGAGAAAAATCATGACACAAATTCAGTCTTAGTAATTATGTTTAACAGGCATATATACTGATGTTTTAAAATTTATATTTAAATTAACATTTGATATAAATTTAAATTTTAAACATTATAAAAATGGTTAAATATAAAAAAGTCACACATGAAAATTGCTAACCAAAAGACTACAAACTAAATGAACTTCTTTCTATATAATTATATTAGCCATTAAAAACAATCTGAGGGCCAATGGTGGTGGCACACACCTTTAAACCCAGCACTCAGAAGGCAGAGGCAGGTGGATCTATATGACCAGCCTAGTCTACAAGAGCTAGTTCCAGTACAGGCTCCAAAGCCACAGAGAAACCCTGTCTCAAAAAAACAAAACAAAACAAGAAATAAGCTGGGTTAGGCTCTGGATTTTGAACATTTACTATTGAATAATATATTTTTATGTCATGATCTACCAAAAAATGACACAATTTGAAGTAGAAAAGTAATTAATGTTTTAGCTTGTGTCCCTTTAAAAATGTATAATGGATAAGCAAGTACTCCTTTCTTCCCCTATATCTGATATAATTTATAAGGACTGTGGAAAATGGCTCAGAGGTTAAAAGCACTGACTGTTCCTCTTGAATATACAGCTTGATGCCAGCACATACATGGTGCCCCACAACCACCCCTAACGCCAGTCAGGGTACAGACACAACCCCTCCACATAAGCATCCCTGACACCCTCACAGTCACACACAAATATATATTGAAAGTTATATATATGAAATAATTTATATTATTAAAGAAAATATAACACATTTTAATTACTGTTCTACTGCTGAAGAAACATCATAATCTTTTTAAATAAAAAAGAAAGTACTTAGTTGAGGACCTGCTTACAGTTTTGGTGGGTTAATTCATTATCATCATAGTGGAGAGTTTTGCAGCTTCTAGAGAGACAAGGTGCTAGAGAAGTAAGTGAAAGCTATACCTTCTGATCTACAGGCCACAGGAAAACAGAGAGGCTGGCTCTTGTGATGGCATTTGAAATCATTGAACCTACCTCCAGTGGCAGGCTTGCACACCTACTAATCTTTCCCAACAATCCACCAACAGGAACCAACCAACATAAAATATATGAGACTCACCATTCTTAACACATTTCAATCCTCTACATACAGATAGTGTTCTATTTTAAAACTTCTACTAGTTTAATTGTAAGCAATTGTAGCTAAACTTGAGATTGTTAAATAAAAAATAATATATGAACAATAATCAAGCATATCATATCAGTGACTACTGATATGTAAGATATCAAAAAATGAAAAGAAAGCTTTTTGTGTTTATATACTTACTTTATAACAATATATTCAAATTCAGCTCATTTCCTCCAACCTCCGTGGAACATTGAAATACTGCTCTCTACAATATAGAGAGGAACAATATGTGAGGGACCAGCCCACCTGGTGGGACACTCAACTCTTTAGGTCTTCCATAGTGTGGAAAACTCTGGGTCCCTTCCCCAACTGCCTACATATATCTAGACAGCTAAAAAGAGAAATTACTACAGGTAGGCTGCCTGAAAACCCAACCCATCCACCAGACCCTGCAAGTAACTAGCCCCATCCCACCTCCAAATGCACTTATCCTACTGCAACCTCAGTAGAACTCTGAATCACAGTTTGCTGCAATAATGAGGGGATCAAGAACCTATCTAGCTAGCCAGCAGTAGAGTTTTTTTTTCTGACATGATCAAGAGAGAACATGAAGAGAGGAATGCTAAAGCACAATCTATGACTTCACAGAGTGAACCAAGAAAGCAAACCAAGAGAGAAAAACAAAGAGCAGGCAGAGAGAGACCTCAATGGTTCTCTGAGACACAGAAATTGACAGTAGAAAGCAGACCAAGAACAATTTCCAAAAACCCAGACAGTCACTGCAAAGACTGAAACAAAATGCAAAGACACTGCTAGCATCAATTGAAGGAAGAGATGGGTAGGTGTCAATGCAAAAATTTACCCAACAGCCTTAAAACATGGTATCATTAGAACCCATTGATCACACAACAGAAAGATTTGATCATCATAACCTAGAAGAAACAGAATAAAATAATTTTCAATATAACCTTATAAAGATGATGGTAACATTCAATGAATAAATAAAAAAAATCATGGCCCTATCCTATAACCACACTGATGAATATCTTGCATAGAATCTTCATCGGGTGATGGATGGAGATAGAGACAGAGACCCATATTGGAGCACCATAATAAGCTCCCAAGGTCCCAATGTGGAGCAGATGGAGGGAGAACATGAGCAAGGAAGTCAGGACC
>NW_004949137.1:2258706-2270911 GCF_000317375.1 Microtus ochrogaster | reverse complement strand
GTTCTATGGTGATATGCAAAATATTCATCAGTATGGCTATAGGATAGGATCATTTCAGGTTCCCTATCCTCAGCTGCCCCAGGAACTAACTGGGGACCTCGCCTTGGGCACCTGGAAGCCCCTCTAGCAGGAAATTTGATGCAAGTGTAGATGAATATATTAATAAATTAAACAAGTCTGAGAAAGACAAATATAAAAAAAAAGAAATGCAGAGGAAAAATGTCAAGTAAAATATAAAAGTAGATCTACCAGTGTAACGGGAGGGCCTGCTTATTGGGGTTTCTGTCCTCCCACCAGGTTCCACAGCAATTTAACCCCAAACAAAATCACATAGAGGCCTACATAAGTTATAAACTGATTGACCCATTATCTCAGGCTTTCTATTAGCTCTAATAACTTATTATTAACTCATTATTCTTATCTATGTTAGCCACATGGCTCAGTACCTTTTTCAGGGGGGAGGTCACATCCTGCTTTTATTTTTAGTGTCTGGAAAGGACTGCAGGAAGAGCTTCCTTCTTGCCAGAATACTCTTGTTCTCATTGTCCACCTCTAATTCCTGTTTGGTTGTCCCATGTATACTTCCTATCTGGCTACTGGCCAAACAGCATTTATTTAAAACATAATTGACAGAATATAGCCAATGTCAGAGTTACACCCAGCTTCTCAAAGGAAACCAAAAAAGACAAAATGTCATGAGCAGACGTGTTGCAAACATATACCAAAGTTAAATCAAGACCAGGTGAACAATTTAAATAGAATTATCAACTATAAAAAAAATAGAAGCTGTCATCAAAAGCCTCTCAACCAAAAGAAGGCCAGGCCTGGCCAGTTTCAGAGCAGAATTATACTACAACTTCCAAAGAGAACTAATATCTATATTACTCAAAGTGTTTCACATACTAGAAATAGAAGGAACATACCTAGACTCTTTTTATGAGGCTACAATTACCCTGAAACTGAAACCACACAAAGATTCAACCAAGAAAGAGAATTATAGACTAATATCACTCATGAATATAGATGCAAAAATACTCAATAAAATACTGGCAAACCAAATCCAAGAACACATCAAAAAACAAACAAACAACAACACCAAAAAAACACCATGATCAAGTCAGCTTCATACCAGAGATTCAAGGATGGTTCATATTATAAAATCTATCAATGTAATGCATCATATAAATAAATTGAAAGAAAAAACATCACCACCACATTAGGTATTGAAAAGGCATTTGACAAAATTCAATACCATTTCATGATAAAGGTCTTGGAGAGGTCAGGGATAAAAGAAATATATCTAAACATAATAAAAGCAAGTCAACAGTGTACATCAAATTAAATGGAAAGAAACTTATAGCAATTTCATTAAATAAGAAACAAGACAAGGATGTCCACTATCTCCATATGTCTTTAACACAGGTCTTGAAGTTTGGATATAGTAATAAGACAACAAGGGGATTGAAATTGGAAAGAAAGAAGTCAAACTTTCATTATTTGCAGATGATAAGATAGTATATATAAGTCACCCCATAAACTCTACCAGAGAACTCCTACAGCTGATAAATATCTTCACTAATGTGGCCAAATAAGAAAAACTAAAACAATCAGTAGTCCTCCTACACTCAAATGATAAAGGGGCTGAAAAAAAAATCAGAGAAACATCATGTTTCTCAAACGCCACAAATAACATAATATATCTTGGAGAAAAAGTAACCAAGGTAGTGAAAGACCTATTCAACAAGAGCATAGTTGAAGAAAGAAATTGAAGAAGATACAAAAAAGAAAGAAAGATCTCCCATGTTCTTGGATATGTAGGATCAAATAGCATAAATGGTAATTCTCCCAAAAGCAATCTATACAGTCAATGCCATACCCATCAAAATACTAACACAATTCTTCACAGACCATAAAAGAAAAATAATCCAAAACATATAAAACAAAACAAAGCAAAACAAAAGAGGATAGCCAAAACAATTCTGTACCATAGGAAACTTCTGGAAGCATGACCATCCCTGACATCAAGCTCCATTACACAGCTACAGTAATGAAAACAGCTTGGTATTTGGATAAAACAGAGAGGTTGACCAATGGAATAGAATTGAATACCTAAATATTAATCCAGAGACCTATGAACACCTGACTTTGACAAAAAACTTTAATTCTACAATGGAAAAAGAAAGCATCTTCAATGAATGGTGCTGTCATAAATGATTATCAACCCATAGAAGAATAAAAATAGACCCATATCTATCCCTATGCACAAAATTCAAGTCCAAAAGGATTAAAAACCTCAATATAATTCTGACTACACTACACTGAGTAGAAGAGATAGTGGGAGGTAGTCTTCAATGCATAGGCACAGGGGACCATTTCCTCAGTATAACACCAGTAACACAGGCTCTGAGAGCAACAACAAATAAATTGGACCTACTGTCTTCACATGCTTGATAGACTTAAGTAAATGCTCTCATTTAAGAGAGGTTTTCTGATTCAGCTTTAGCTGCAAAACCTTGCAGCTCTTTTAAGAGGTCCTGACATGTAACACTTAAATGGTGTTGATAAAAAGCTGACCACATGCTTTTTTGTGGTGGCAGGGACCTTGAAATTCTGTAGAGTTGTGGCTATAAACATGGTTACAGCTAGTACCTCTGTCATGAGGCTAGAATCACAGAAAACTAAGAAATGGGCTGGATCCAGCCATCAAAGCCATGACTTTAATCCTCTACATATTGTTTAGCTAATTAAAGTCTCATGTGGTCAGAAAAAAAACCAGATATACAGTAAAGATAGATTAAAATACAAAAAAAAAACTTCTAAATGTTTTACACTATGTTTAAAAGTATATACAGGATGGTGAGAGACAAATATTAAAGTCCTTAAAAGAAAAGAGACTGTAATTAGGTGTGGTGGCACATACCTTTACTTCCAACACTTGTAAGGCAGAGGTAGATGCATTTCTATGAGTTCAACGTGTGATGGCACACATTTTTAATCCCAGCACTTGGAAGGCAGAGGCAGGCAGATCTCTGTGAGTTCAATGACAGCCTGGTCTACAGAGGGAGTTCTAGGACAGCAAAAGTTAAACAGAGAACCTGTCTCAAAAAGCCAAAAGAATGAAAACAAAAATAAAAATAATAGAGGTTAAAATAAAGCCATGTAAAGATGTAAAATACACAGAGAGTCTAGATTCTATATGTCATTATTTTATCTTTGAATTTTTTGAATGTTGAGGAAGGAGCAACAGCTGCTAAAATATATTTGTTTATAAATGTTGCTGAATTAATCTCAGTTAGGTATTTTGAAAATATCTTGACTTCAAAATTGAAGTGAAAATGTATGTTACTTTGTAGGAGAGGCTTTGTTTTTGTTTCTTATAGAAATGGAAGGCTTTGGATTCATTATGAGTTAGAAAAAAATCAGGTTTGATCAAGGAAAACCACCTGAGAAATCTCCAGTAGAAAGGATGACCCATATGTCTAAGTTCTACATCCAGAAGAGACTAATACTGCTGCCTGAGATGATCAAGCCTCAAGGAATATTCCAGTCATGATTTAATCATAATCCTAAATTTTCTTTAGGCCTCCATAAAATTATCAGTGCCCCAAACCAGGAGGAGGGAGACTGGAAAGCTTTGAACACATTCCCACAAAATGGATAATAAATATTTTCCTTGGTTTAGAATGTTGGTTACAAGTTTTTATGGAAAATGGCCAGGAGAAAAGTTAACAAAAGATATTAAATTTAGAGTTTTTGTTGTTGTTGTTGTTGTTTCGTGAGGAAGTTCTGTGGGACACATGGTTTGTACCCTGTCAATTACATTTTAATAAAATGCTGATCAGCCAGTTGCCAGACAGGAAGTGGTATGGGAGAATTGTCTGTATTCTGTCAATCCTGTTTTAAATAAACGCTAATTGGCCAGGCAGGAAGTATAGGCAGGAAAACCAGACAGAAAGTAGAAATGATGTAATGAGAACAGGATAATTCTGGGAAGGAAGAAGTTGATTCCTCCCACTCCTGCCCAGATCACTGAAGCAGCTAGATGTGATCTGCTCCACTAAAAAAAAGGTACCGAGACACATGGCTAACATAGATCAGAAAAATGGGTTAATCAAGATGTGAGAGTTAGCCAGTGAGAGGCTAGAGCTAATGGGCCAACCAGCTTAAAATTTATGGAGACTTATGTGTGATTTTCTTTGGGGCTAAACAGTTGTTGGGAACCAGGTGGAACAAAAAACCCAACAAATAAGCAGCCTGGCCCCTTCATGTTACAGGTTTTTTTGTTTTGCTTTGTTTTGTTTTGTTTTTAGGCGAGGAAGTGCTGTGAGACACATGTTTTGTACCCTGTCAATTGCATTTTAATAAAATGCTGATTGGCCAGTTGCCAGGCAGGAAGTATAGATGGGGTGACCAGGCAGGAAGTAGAGGTTAGGCAACAAGAATTTAGGGAAGAAGGAAGAAGATTCTGCAGTCATGACCCCACCACAGAAGAAGCAAGGTGTAACTGCCTCACTGGATAAGGTACCAAGCCACGTAGCTAACATAGACAAGAATAATGGGTGGTCTAATACAAGTTATGAGAGTTAATAAGTCTGAGCTACTAGGCCCATTAGTTTATAACTAATGTAGATCTGTGTGTGATTTCTTTGGAACTTAAAGACTGGAGGAACCAGGCAGGACAGAAACCTCAAATAACATCTTATTGACTTTCTCCTTTGTTTTACAAATGTTCGCAGTTTCAACAGGTCACATATATTTATTGTTGCGCTCAGCATCTATGTTACTGGGGTCATATTTAGGGAGTGGTCTCCTGTGCCCACACATTGAAGGCTTCTTTCCACTTTCTCTTCTATCCGGTTCAGTGTGGTCAGATTTATATTGAGGTCTTTATCCATTTGGATTTGAATTTTATGTGTGGGAATAAATATGTATCTATTTTAGTTTTCCTACATGTTATATTCAGTTATGATGTAGATATTTTTTGAAGATACTTTCTTTTTTCCATTGTATAATTTTAGCTTCTTTATCAAAAATCAGGTGTTCATAGGTATGTAGATTAATACCCGGGTCTTTGATTCTATTTCATCGGTCAGCCTTTCTGTTTTTAAACCAGTACCAATCTGTTTTCATTTCTGTAGCTCTGTAATAAGAGCTTGATGTCAGGAATGATAATGCCTTCGGAAATCCCTTTATTGTACAGAATTGTTTTCAATATCCTGGATTCTTTGTTTCTCTATATGTATTGGATTATTGTTCTTTTAAGGTCTGTTAAGAATTGTGTTGAGATTTTGAAGGGGATTGCATTGTATCTTTAGAATGCTTTTGGTAGGATTGCCATTTTTACTATTTTGATGGTACCTGTCTAAAAGCATGAGAGATCATTTCATTTTCTGGTATCTTCTTCAATTTCTTTCTTCAAAGACTTAAATTTATTGTCAAATAGGATTTTCATTTATTTGGTTAGTGTTACAGCAAGATATTATAAAGTATTTGTGACTATTGTGAAAGATGATGTTGCTCTGTTTTCCTTTTCAGATTTTTTACAATTTGTATATAGGAAGGATGATGATATTTTTTTTTTAGTTGATCTTGAATCTGGCCACATTTTTGAAGATATTTATCAGATGCAGGAGCTCCCGGGTAGAATGTGTGTGTGTGTGTGTGTGTGTGTGTGTTTGTGTATACTATTATATCATCTGCAAATAATGAAAGTTTGACCTCTTCCTTTTCAATTTGTATCCCCTTGATCTCCTTTTGTTGTCTTATTGCTATAGCAAGAACTTCAAGATCTATGTGGAAGAGATAGGGAGAAAATGGACAGCCTTTTTTTTTTCCTGATTTAGTGTAATCACTTTAAGTTTCTTTCCAAATAATTTGATGTAGCCTGTTGGCTTACTTTTATTATGTTTAGATATGTTTTTTTTAAATCCCAGACCCCTCCAAGACTTTTGCCATAAAGTAGTGTTGGATTTTGTCAAATGCTTTTTCAGCATTTAAGGAAATGATCATATTTTTTCTTTCAGTTCATTTATATGGTGGATGATATTGATAGATTTTTGTATGTTGAACCATCCCTGCATTTCTGGAATTAAGTTGACTTGATCATAGTGGATGATTTTTTTTATGTGTTCTTGGATTCATTTTGCCAGTATTATATTGAGTATTTTGCACCTATGTTTATGAGTGAGATTGGTCTGTAATTCTCTTTCTTGGTTGAGTCTTTGTGTGATTTTTGTATTAGGGTAACTATAGCCACATAAAAAGAGTTTGCAATGTTCCTTCTGTTTTATTTATGAGGAACACTCTAAGGAACTTAGGTATTAGCTTCATTTGGAAGTTCTGGTATAATTCTGCACTAAAACAACTAAGCACTGGGCTTTCTTTCCTTGAAAGGTTTTTGATGACAGATTCTATTATTTTGCATTTTATAGGTTTATTTAAATTGCTTAACTGTCCTTGATTTATGCTGGTATATGTTCTCTATCTAGAAAATTATCCATTTTCATTACATTTTCCAATTTTTTTTAGAGTACAAATTTTAGTAGCATGACCTAATGATTCTCTGAATTTCTTCAGTGTTTGTTGTTATGTCCTCCATTTTATTTCTGATTTTCTTAATTCATATGTTTTCTCTCTGCCTTTGGGTTAGTTTGAATAAGGCTTTTTCTATCTTTTTGATTTTCTCAAAGAATGAGCTCTTTGTTTCATTGATTCTTTGTATTTTTTCTATTTTGTTGATTTCAGCACTCAATTTGATTATTTCCTATTTTCTAATCCTCTTGGGTGAGTCTGCTTCTTTTTATTCTAGAGCTTTCAGGTGCACTGGTAGTTCACTAATGTGAACTTTCTCCATTTTCTCTATGTGGGCCCTTAGTGCTATGAACTTTCATTTTAGCACTGATTTCATAGTGTCCCACAGGTTTTGTTATTTTGTGCCTTCATTTCTGTTGTATTCTAGGAAGTTTTAATTTCTTTTTTTTTCTTTGACATAAGGTTGGTTCAATAGTTCATTGTTCAATTTCCATGAGTTTGTAGCCTTTCTAAGAGTAGTACTGTTGTAAATTCTGACTTTAATCCATGGTGATCTGATAAAGAACAAGGAGGTACTACAACCTTTTTGTATCTGCACGAGTTTTCTTTGTTACTGAGTATGTGATCAATTTTATAGAAGATTCCCTGAGGTGTTGAAGAGAAGGAATATTCTTTCCTGTTTTGATATAATGTTCTATGGATGTCTGCTAAGTCCATTTGATTCATGACATCTGTTAGTTCTCTTAGTTCTCTGTTAACTTTCTTTCTGGTTGATCATTGGAAAAAGTGAAGTGTTAAAGTCTCCTACTATTAGTGTGTGAATTTTTATATGCAATATAAGTTTTGGTAATGTTTCCTTTACATATGTGGGTGCTCTTTTATTAGGGAAAGAGATGTTAACAATTAAGACTACATCTTGAAGAATTGTTTCTGTTCTGAGTATAAATTGACTTTTTCCATCTCTTTTGATTTATTTTAGTTTGAAATCTATTTTGTTAGATATTAAAATAGTTACACTCACTTGTTTCTTAGGCCCATTTGATTGGAATAACATTTCCCAACCCTTTACTCTGAGGTAGTGTTTGTCTTTGAGGTTGAGGTGTATTTCTTGTATACAACAAAAGGATGGATCCTGTTTTCATATCCATTCAATTAGCATGTATCTTTTCATAGGTGAATTGAGCCCATTGATATTAAGAGAGATTGATGACAAGTGGTTGTTAATTACAGTTATTTTTCATTTGTAGTCTTTGTGTCTTTCCCTTGTTTGGGGATTTTTGGCAGAGGGGGTTATCTGTTGCCTGTGTTTTTGTGCATGAAGTTAGCTGCCTTGGTTTGGGGTTTTTCTTCTAGTACTTTTTATAGTGCTGGGTTTGTGGACACACACTGTTTAAATATGGTTTTGTCATAGAATACCTTGTTTTCTCCATCCATGGTAATTGAATTTTTTTTTTTTTTTTTTTTTGGTTTTTCGAGACAGGGTTTCTCTGTGGCTTTGGAGCCTGTCCTGGAACTAGCTCTTGTAGACCAGGCTGGTCTCGAACTCACAGAGATCCGCCTGCCTCTGCCTCCCGAGTGCTGGGATTAAAGGCGTGCGCCACCACCGCCCGGCCATCCATGGTAATTGAAAGCTTACCTGTACAGAAAGGTCTCCCACTTGCTGGCTAGAAAATCTGAGGGAGTTGGGGAAGGGACTGGGCTTTTGTCCCACTGTGGACGTCTTAGAGAGTGGGATGTCCCACTGTGTTGCTGTTCACTCACCTCTTAATGTCCCTTAACATTGGAGCAAGCTGTGTTTCAGAGCTCTACCATGTTTCAGAGTTCTAATGAGGATTCGGGAGGATAGGTGAATTTGGGGTCCATGGTGGGGCTCTTAAGTCCCTTCAGTATTCTTTTGTTGTTGTTGTTTTGTTTTGTTTTTTCGAGACAGGGTTTCTCTGTGGCTTTGGAGTTTGTCCTGGAACTAGCTCTGTAGACCAGGCTGGTCTCGAACTCACAGAGATCAACCTGCCTCTGCCTCCCGAGTGCTGGGGTTAAATGCGTGTGCCACCACCGCCCGGCTTCAGTATTCTTGAATGGACAATTTAACTTAAAAAATTTCTCTTCCCCTCTTTCCTTCTGACCCCCCTTTATCTACTTTGTCTTCTTCCACATTGCTAGATATACTTTTCCACAATTTCTATAGCACTCATCTATGTATTTTTACACACACATACACATATACACACATGTATTCCCAAATTTAGTCTTTTGAGATCATATGACATTATTTACATATAGTTTTTATTTGTCACAGTTTGGTACTGTACAATCAATCATTGTTCTCCTCCCCTAGGAAGACTACCTCTCCTGCTCCTAACTTTTCTCAGTTGTCCATAGGTCTTTGTATACAATTGAGACCACTTGGACTTTTCCCTATCCAATTTGATATGTTCACTGGCATTGTACTTGTTCAACTCACATTTTTGTGTTCAATGTTACTCTGACTTTACAGGAATATCTTCTCATGTTACTAGGAGACACAATTTCACAGTAGACTCCATTATCACCTGCTATTCTAATCTTTCTTCACAGTCTTCTGTAGTGTTCCCCAAGCCATACATATAGAAATATTTCATAAATGCACACATTGAGACTGTACTAGACAACTATGCAGTTACATTGGTTATGGCTCTTTGTAATGAACTAAATCTGTTGCAAAGAGGTCTCCTTGATCATTAATAAAAATTATACTTATAAGAAAAATGGTTGCATATTATTTTAGAAGATTATGTTTGTTTAGTAAATTAACTATTCTGGATTCTCCTCCAATACATTTATTTCACAAACACTGTTAATTTAGGTAGATTCCAAAGACCAGGAACAATATACCTCTTCTTGAGTGGGTCATAAGCATATTTATAGAAGCAAGGAAAACGTGGCAGCACTTTATCAGCAGGTTATTGTGCCATATTGGCTCTTGATGTAATTCATAAGCATCATAGATGGTTAGGATTGTTGGCTCTATTGCTCCATTTTAAGCATCCATGGTCCTGTCGGATACCATGAAAGTTAATCTTCAAGGAGTGGGCATTCATGTCAGTTCTAGCTCTGATCAAGAAATTGATTTTAATGGTTATGATGCCTTCAGCAATAGAGATTTTGGTTATTCCCAAAATTGGATAAAAAATTACTACAGCCTCCAATAAGTCCCTCATGTTATTATTTCTGATATATTCTTCATGAAATCAATATTGCAAGGATGAGATATTGTCGGGCTAGTCATTAATAATACAATAGTAAAACTAAGTCAATTTATCAATAGTGATATAACTAGAGATACACTTTCAGGATTAGCTGAAAGAGAATTTGATCCTTGAAGGCAGAAAGCTGCTAAGTGTCCAGGGGCTATATATCTCCTGAAAGAAGATAATTCATTCTGTCCATCTAAGTCTTGCTATTGTTATATTGGCTACATATTCTGGTACTAAGGTTATTGTTTTTAAGATAATATGAGACATATGTCTTTTTTATGTATTACACATTTTAAATTGGAAACTATAAAGTCTAACGTTTCCCTTCATATTTCAATTAACATGACACTTTAGATATTTAGAGAAGGCACAAGCTCATAGATAAGTCAGAATTGTTAAACACTCGGGCTTTTTCCTTCAAAAAAGTAATTACCATCCAATTTCAATCCAGAATGATAGGAATGGTTGAGAGAAATTATGAGTCTAAGTGCCATACTCATAAGTAGGATGACACAAAGTTTGAGGTGATAATGTGGGACTCCCCTCTGTATTCTGTGATAATAAAGGAACTGCTTTGGACCTATGGCAGACCTATAGGGGAACAGAGGTAGATGAGGATACCTAAACAGAATGTGGGGAGAAAGAAGGGCAGAGTCAGAGAGAAACCATGAAAACCAATAAACAACAGGAAGGAGTTTAGATATGCCCACATTCCCAAATATTGTCTATAAATGTTTCTTTACATTCAAAGGGAAATATGCTTTAGAGATTTTTATGGGTATGGATCTTGGTTTATTGATACTAAATTAAGGTCTATTTTGTTATATATTTTGTATGCATATTTCTGCTCTTGATTAAGATATTGTGTTTATACAGCTCATTTAAAAATAAATGCATAATTAAGAAATACATGTTAATAAACAGTCATCTATAATAGTTAAGCTTCTAGTCATGTTAGTTAGGTTTTCTAGATATACAGATATATTCCAGTTAGATAGGTATTCTTCAAATCTTTCAGAGACCTTCAGAATATGGCATTTAAAATATTTTAAGAGCATAGGACTTTTCATGACAGTGGGACACATCTTCTCCTTGGAACACCAATTACTTCAAGAGGAAGATGGGTATCAAAAAGGCTCCTAATGGAGTTAGTAATTTGGGCAAGAAATTGGTCTTGTCTGGCCTGTCTGATGAAGTGGACATGCAGGACCCACAGAAAAATGACTGTTGAACTTGCCTAAATGTGAAACCATCCTTCAGGTTTCCTGTTTCATGAAACTGTCTGTTAATCATTATGCAGGACACAGAAAAAAATGATACTGAAAACTACCAATATAGGTAGCATTGTTTTTGAAATTTCCTGCTTCATGGGAAAGTCTGCTGAATATTATGGGCCTGTAGGCTGAAGATGGATGGCCCAATAGTACAGAAGAACTTTGGGTGACTGTGCAGGCAGCAAGATATCTCTGTCAGTTCTAGAGTTTTGAAAGTTGCTTACAATAAACTTATTGTTTACTTAGGTAATATTATATCATTTTGGAATCTTTGATGTAGTTGAAGAAGTTACAGTTATATTTTTTCTTAGTTATGCTAAACGATAATAGATATTAATATTGTAACTGTAATTCTTGCTTGATAACTGTTTTGTTATATGTAATTTAGTATGTTAAATTAAAACCTTTCTTTATATTGTAAGAAAAAAGTGGAGGTGATATGGATTCTCCTCTCTTTGCTGTGAATATCATTGTTAATAAAATAACTACTTTGGGCCAATAGCAGAGGTATAGGGGAACAGAACTAGATGGAGAAAACTAAACAAAATTCTGGGAGAGAGAAGGGTGGAGTTAGAGAGAAGCCATGGAGCCACTGCCAAAGACTGATGCTGGGAACATTACCTGGTAGGTCACTGCCACATAGCAATACTCAGATTAATGGAAATGGGTTAAATTAAGATGTAAGAGTTAGCCAATAGGAAGTTAGAGCTAATGTGTCAAGCAGTGATTTAAATAATATGATGTCTGTGTGATTATTTCTGGACTAAGCCACTGGGAACCAACAAGTGGCCTCCTCCTCCTACTATTGAAGTTGAATAGTTCAAAGAATTTTGGAGATCAAGAGGTCTCCTGATGATTTCCCCTGAGATATAAAACTTTTAGATGTTTCATTATTGAATATTCAAATTGGATTGTCCAGCATGGATATGAAAAGGTAAATAATAACTAATTATCCTTGTTATTTTATCCTTGCCTTGACAAAATATCTTGCTGTAGGACAATGGTCTATACCCTGTAAATTGTATTTTAATAAAATGCTGATTGGCCAGTAGCCAGGCAGGAATTATAGGAGTGATGGAGGAAGGTCATTGGTTGATTTAATAAAGAAGCTGCTTGACCTGATAGGTTAGAACGTAAGTGGGAGGAGCAGAAGGCTGGGCGGAAGAG
>NW_004949137.1:2249972-2255745 GCF_000317375.1 Microtus ochrogaster | reverse complement strand
GCCAAGCAGTGATTAAAAGAATACAGTGTCCGTGTAATTATTTCGGGTAAAGCTAGCCGGAGGCGGCGGGGGTGCGGCCGGGGTTCTGGGGATGCAGCCCCGCCACTCCTATTTCTACATAGGAGGAGTAACCAGGCAAAAAGTAGAGGTGGGACAATGAGAATAGGAGAATTCTGAGAAGAGGAAAAACTTAGTTTATAATTGTCACTGAGATACAATGAACACAAGATGTGACTGCCTCAACAAAAAAGATACCAAGCTACATGGCTAACACAGACAATAATAATGGGGTTCATGTAAGATGTAATAAGGAATTAATAAGAAACCTGAGATACTAGGCCAACCAATTTATGATCAATTTAGATCTTTGTGTATTTATTTGGGACTAAACAGCTGTAGGAACCGGTGGGACAGAAACATCAGTCAATAATACCTAACTACACTAACTACAAGAATGGATTCATTTATACTTATAGCTTATGAGAATACAGTCAATTCATCATTTTAGAAAATGTTTGAGAGAGTTAGTAGTGACAAGATACTTTAGCTGCTTGTATAAATAGCAGAGAAGAAGAGGAAGCAGAGAACATTGTGTTGCCCCAACCCCCAATTTTTTACTGTGAAATTCAACTGGTTATGTAAACACACAAGATGATGGCACCTAAATTTATATGTCTTTCCTCCTCCCTGAAAACATCTCTCTAATTTCTCTTCGCCCAACCAGGTATATCCCCCCCCCCGATTCAAGCTTTATTGATCACATAGATTAGTGAAACCAAAAAATAGCAATAGCAAGCTCATGAAGAAATATGACAGAGATGGTTTACGTTGTCAGTTTGCCATCCATGGTTGCTGAAATAAAAAAGGTATGTGGAATTTTAAGATATAAAAATTTACATTATTAAAGTCAGGTGTTTGTTATGAAAGTCAACAGGTGTAACAGGTGTCATTTGCACATGTATTTAGTAATAGACTAAGATAATACTGGAGATCATTTAGAGGATGTAGCGTTTCCTTAATAAATGTCTTTCTTCTATTAATTTCCAACCCAAAGAACAAAGATTTTATTTGATGTTTGCAAAGTGTTATCAAGTTCTCTTCTTAAATTACTTTGCAGAACAATAAGATCTTGTAGATAAAAAATTAATACCAATTTGATATAATAAATTAGTACTTAAAAGAAAAAAAGTTCTTTTAATCCAGAAAAGGATTTTGCATTTTTAGGATATATGATTTCTTTTCTAGTTTTCTGAAGTCTTGTGATACAGGAATCTGATCAATTATTCTTCTAGGTTTTGCATTATCTATTTATTTTAAATCTGGGAAAGGAGTAGTACAAAGAATTGGCAAATATTTTAGCAACTTCTCCCAAGCATCTCCCATTTGTTAAAAAAAAAAAAGTTGTCTCAGATATAGTAAAAGGTATTTCAGAATGAGAAGGATGGTTAGGATATTGTCCCTACATTAGAATTTTGCTTCTTTATATTCGAAAACACTGGAATGCACTTCTTTCCAATGATTATGAAAGCAGGGCTTTATCAAATAGCCTTGGGCAAAATGTTGAAACTAGGGAAAATAGCCTTGAGTGAAAAACCTTCTTCTGCTAACAAACTCACTTCCCTCAGGAACAGTCACTTTAATTCCTTTGTAGAATTGTAATTCCCCTGTAACAAAAAGTTCTTGTAAAAAAGGATTTGATCTCAGTGATTTATAGAATAGAATAAATATAAATCAATGCAACACTTCTCAAAGCACTTGTATTTTTAGCTTCCAGTGATATAGTGAAATAAAATACTATCTGTTATTATTAATGCTTTTGATAGAATCATCTTTGCAGATGAAGAGATATTTTGTTCAAGTTGCCCTTAACATATGAAATTATGCCACAAAGAAGAAATGTGACTGCTGTTATTGTGTTCTTAATGCAGTCCTTCATGTGCCTATAAATAACATGCAAATTTTACCTTAATCATCAAAAGAAATTCATCTTTTATGAGATTATCAAACCCAACATACTATTTGTATTTAATATTATATAATATGAGATTCTAGAAAATCCTGTGTTGTAGATGGTCTGAATCAATTGGGCCATAATTTGTAAATAGAGTTATATATATCATAGTGGTGGCACTGACAGTTATAATACAGTTCCAAATAAAGAAGTTTCTTCCAAAGAGTTGTTGAATTGAGGTCACTAGTTGAAAAATGTAATTGGTAGTGATAACAAAGTGATGGATCTCTGAGTAAAAAGCACTATCCATGTAAGCCTGATGACCCACTTTAGTTATACTCTTTACCTATTTTTTCTTTTTTTTTTCCATTTAAAAATTTACACTTCCTCCCTCCTCCCATTCCCCTCCAGCTCTGCTTCCCCACTCACCCTCCTCCCTCCCCGTCCCTCCTAAAGAGAGGGCAGGGAACCCTGCCCAGTGGGAAATCCAAGGCCCTCCCCCATACCTCCAGGCCAAGGAAGCTTTGCATCCAAAAAGACTAGGGTCCCAAAAAGCCAGTACCTGCAGTAGAAACAAGTCCCAATGCCTTTATCAATGGCTTCTCAATCAGCCCCCTTTGTTAGCCACATTCAGAGAGTCCCTTTACCTATTATTAAAAAACAAGTGTAACAACAGTGTGCTTCAATTTTCCCAATGTTCCTCTCTTAATGTAAGAAGCAGAGGCAAGAAAATCACCCAGAATCTTAAGGTTCAGCTCACCTCAAAACTGTTGGGAAGGTGCAGAAATAAGACAGATATTAACAGATTGGAAGCAAGAGCAGACTCCTGCAAGTTGTCCTTTAATACCTCCACAAGCATTACCATAGTACACAATTATCTGCCAAATCCCTAGATAAGTGAGTAAAGAAATAACTTAATATTCCTGTATTTAACTGTTCATGCACTATTATCACATACTCCTACACACACACACACACACATACATATATATGCATATATACATATATATATATATATATAGTACAAATTTAAATAAATAAAATTATAAAAAATGAAACACTTTTTTTTTCATAAAAATGCAAGTTCTGAGTCCAGGAATGACAACGGATCCATCACAACTCTATCTTCAGAATATGTGCTTCCCTATCCTGGTTTTGATAGGCACTTATACAAATATAAGAATACCCACAAAGATGCATACACACATACTCATAATTAAAAGTAAATAACTAAGTTAATGAATAAATGTCACTGTTAAGTGAAAGTAAGAGTTGTTTGCTGATACCTATTGCATTACATAGAAGGTCAGAGAAATATAAAGAAGAGACAGTGGGTGAGTGAGAAATCCATAATTAATACTTATTAATTTATCATTTCTTAATATAAAAACCAAAATAATAAATTATATTCGCTAGTTACCTTTTAAAACTGTGAACTTTAAATTTCTTGAAGCTATCCAAATTGTTTTCTAAAAGCAGCCAGCCATTGAAACAGTACATTTCCTCTTTACTGAATGATTCAAGTACCTATTTTCAAAAAAATAAACAGTGTACTTAGTTAAAAAAAAAATATATATATATATTTAGAGAGAGAGAGAGAGAGAGAGAGAGAGAGAGAGAGAGAGAAGGAAAAAACAAAAAGAAAGAATTGTGAAAACAGTTCTATATCTGTTTATTTTATATCTGTTTGTGTATGCCTGCATTTATTTAGTGCATCATGTGTACATAGTACTAGGTCCTATGGAACTGGAGTAATATATGACTGTGAGTCTCCATACAGTTGCTAGGAACCTCTAGAAGAAAACCCACGGGGTCAATCATTTGTCCAGTCACAAATTCATTTGTAGGGTTAAGCCAGCCCCCTTTAGGGGGCGGGTTTTGCCTCGGGCGATTGTGGAATGTTAAATCGAGCGCATGGAGGCTGTGCCCTCCCTTTTTTCTTTCCTACTTCCTGGGCTACGCAGGAACCTAGGTTCTGTAAGTTTTATTTAATCGTTAAATTTGTATATATTCTTTAATATTTGCCTACATTTATTCACGCCAGTACATTCATAGAGATTTAAAGTCAGTATACATTTTAACAAATAGAAATACTCCAGCTAGGGTCAGGCAGTTTCAGAGCAAACTTGTATTCCTAGTCGTACTTTGGTAGCTGCATTTATTCTGTCTTCTCTGTCAAAGACTTTATTTATGACTGTATTTTCTTTATTCATATCAAACATCTATCCACATCCACAATAAATATTAAGAAAAATATTCATATGTGTAAGTGAATACAATGTATATATAATATAGAGCATGCACATGTGCAAACACACCTATATACATTCCATTAGAAATAAAAAGAAACTGTCAGGAGGTACACAGGCTGAAACAAGGCAGTTCTAGTGACTTTTCCTTTCCTTTAGCTAGTGTATATGTTATCTACATTGGGTGGCAGAGAAATTCACAGAGTGATTTTCAAAATAAACAATAACTTTCTATATAAAGAACATAACTTACAGGAAATCTCATAAAACTAGAAAATACTGAAAAAAAAGAAACAAAAGCAAACAAATCCATCAACAAGTTTTAAGTAATTTATTTAATGGTTATCCATTTCATGAAACTTTGTAAAGGATCTCTCCCACAATATTGACATTTTCCTGTGTACAATATACAATGAGGAAACTAAATATCAGTTTTACTTACCCTTACTTTCCCCGTAAGTGATTAATTTTGTCTAAATAAACAGTACATATTTAGAGGAAACAACAATGCACTTCAAAAACCATGTAAATACATATCGGTGATGGAATATCTATTGAAATTTAATAGATGTTAACATTGGTGACATAAAAAAGATGACGAAGACAGAAAAAAAATGAAAAAAAGAAAGAATAAATGGAAGCAATGAAATTCTATGTAAAGTAAGATACAAGTAAAGACATGTTTTAATGTAGAGCCTGTGTCTCAGGGTTTTCTGATTCATTTTAGGACAAATCCATAACGAACTAATGTGCAATACATTTATTTGTGTGTAGTTACATGTAACATATAAATGATATATGTCATATATGTGTACATTTAAAAAAGAATATGATTTATCTCCATATTTGTATTTTGTGAATTTTTTAGGTTATTGAAATAGTATCAGTAAATTACTAGTGACTTAAAATATTTATGTTTTAAAATGAATAATGATGTGAGATGACTTTTTTACATGTGTTGCTTTTATTCACTAATGAATAAAGCTGCTTCAGCCAATGGCATATCAGAATAAAGACAGGTGGTAAATCTGAACAGAGATATAAAGAGAGATTAGCCAGAGTCAAAGAGATGTGATATATCTGAAAAAGGATGAAGATGCTGCAGGAACCTTACCAGTAGGCCACAGACTCATGGTGATACATAGATTAAAAAAATGGGTTAATTTAAGATGTGCTAGTTAATGGAAAGCCTGAGTTAATAAGCCAAACAATGTTGTAATTAACATAGCTTGTGCCTGATTATTTGGGACTGGGTAGCTGGGAAATGAATGAGCAGGAGGAGGGAAGGGAGTTGGAAAAGAAATTAATATATAAAATGAGAGAAAAAAGAGCTTTTTTTTAAATAAAAATAAAAAACAAGCTGCATTTGATCACTGCTAGATTATGGACAATCAGTTTTTTTTTTCCTAACAAAATATCCTAGAGTATATGAACCATACTCTATAGCAGACTTTATCCATGAAATAGTTGACCTGATTGTTTGTTTGCTTTGGAGGTGTATGGGATATATGTGTGTGTCTGTGTGTATGTGTGTGTGTGTGTGTGTGTGTGTGTGTGTGTGTGTGTGTGCGCG
>NW_004949137.1:2248078-2249872 GCF_000317375.1 Microtus ochrogaster | reverse complement strand
TGTGTGTGTGTGTGTGTGTGTGTGTGTGTGTGTGTGTGTGTGCGCGCGAACGCACACATACTCGTGCATGTGTGTGAATGCTTTCTGTTTTGTTACGTTCTTCATCTTTTTTAATTCTCTTGTTTTGTTTATTGTCTACTTTGATATTTAGTTTTGCATTTTTTTCCATTTTGTTTTGTTTTGATTTTTTTTAGGAAAAGAAAGAAAAAGAAAGAAAGAAAGAAAGAAAGAAAGAAAGAAAGAAAGAAAGAAAGAAAGAACATGGAGTTGGGTGAGTAGGAAAGTAGGGAGGAACTTGGAAAGAGAAGATAATATGATCAAAATATAGTACATAAATGTAGTGAGGAGGAGCAGGACAACCCCACTGCCCAGCTAGCTTAACCTCGGAAATAAGTACATAGAAATTGTATTAATTAAATTACTGCCTAGCCCATTATATCTAGCCTCTTCATGGCCAACTCTCACATCTTGATTTAACCCATTTCCATTAATGTATATTGCCACTTTACTGTGGCTTACCTGCATGAGTCTAACCAGTGTCTGTCTTGGGCAGGAGAATCATGGCATCTGCCACACTGCCCTTCTTCCCAGAATTCTATTCTGTCTTCACCACCTATCAACTAGGCCAAGACAGTTTCTTTAATAACCAATGAAAGTAAAACAAATACAGAAGGGCCACCTACACCATTTCCCCTTTTCTGTTTAAACAAAAAGGAAGGCTTTAACACAGTAAAATTACCTATGACAGGTATCAAGCAAGAATTACAGCTGCAATATTTAGATCTATTTTATCTCTTTGCACATCAATGGAGGACTATAACTATCTACCTATTCTTCAACTCTATCAAAGACTCCAGAAGGATATAATATTACCTATGTAAACAAGAAGTAAGAAACATCCAAAACTATAGAAATGACAGAGACATCTAACTCCCTGGACAGTTACCCAAAGCTTTTCTGTACTGATGGGGCATCCATCTTTGGCCTTCAGGCCCATAGTATCCAGCAGACTTTTCCATGAAGCAGGAAATTCCAAAGACAGTTCAGTCATTTCTTTTGTGTACTGCAGAATGTCTTGCAGATTCTTTCATGAAGCAGGAACCCTGAAGGACCATCTCACCTTTAGGCAAGTTCAGCAGTCCTCTCTCTGCAGGTTCTTCGTGTCAAGTTTATGCAACAGTTGAGGCAAGAGCAGTTTCTTGGCCAAATGGCTAACCAACTCCATAAGGAGCCTCTTCAATGCCCATCTTCCTCTTGAAGTAGATTGGTGCTGCCAGGAGCAGATGTATCTCACTGTCATGGAAAGCCCCAAGTTATTAAAACAATTTAAAATGCTATATTCTCTATTCTTTGAAAGATATGAAGAATGCTTATTTGAAATATATCTATGCACATCTAGAAAATCTAACTAACATGACTACAAGCTTGACTATTATCTATGATTATTCATTAACAACCTATATTTCTTAATTATACATTATATTTTTAAATAAACTACACAATCACAATACCTTAATCAAGATCAGAAATACATATACATATAACCAAATTGACTTTAAATTTGTATCAATAAAGAAAGATCCATACCCATGCAAATTAATCATATCTATATCATATCCCCCTTTAAATGTAAAAGAACAAGCTGGGCGATGGTGGCACGCACCTTTAATCCCAGCACTCGGGAGGCAGAGGCACGCGGATCTCTGTGAGTTCAAGACCAGCCTGGTCTACAGAGCTAGTTCCAGGAAAGGCTCCAAAGCCACAGAGAAACCCTGTCTCGAAAAACCAAAAAAA
>NW_004949137.1:2238491-2247978 GCF_000317375.1 Microtus ochrogaster | reverse complement strand
AAAAAAAAAAAAATAAAAATTTAAAAGAACATTTATAAATAATATTTGGGAATTTGGGTACAGTTTTTTCTCTCCAAACTGCTTCATGATGAATGCAGGTGCTGTTTATCAGGTCTTTCATGATGTATCCTGTGTGCTAGGTTCATCTCAGCCTGCAGTTGGGCAAAGAAATTTTTAGAGGGTATTCATGGCAACCATTCCGGAGGCCTTGGTCGATCATACCATATTGGTCTAGAAGCAATCCACAGGGTCTCATCCTCTGTGAAAACAAAGGAAGAACTTTTTTTCTAAAGCATCATATCCTTAGACCCAAATTCTGAAGTCATTATACTTTTATAATAGATATGCTGGTTTAGCTTGGCAGCCCATATAATGATATGTCTCTCTATACTTAGCCTCTTCACAGTCAAAAAATTCAAAGAAAACACAGTAATACACAGAATCCAAACTCTCTGTTAATTTTCCATTTTCAGTGGCTTATTGTTCTTTATTTCTTTTCATTTATAACTGTCTTTACTCTGTCTCTTTAAAGACTTTACCCCTTTTTAAGGCATTAAATTTATTTTATGACTTTCTATACTCTTTTTTTCTCTTTCCCAAGCCTATGTACACTCATCCAACACTGTGACCCATTTAGAGGTCTTTTATGTCTGAATCTGTCCTCTTGTGAATCTGTAATTCTTTACTATCAAGGAGCACTCCTTAAAATGCTAAGCGCTTCTTTAAAACTTTAGCTTGTGCCATGTAGGGGTAATACGGTACTGCATGTTTCTTGCTCATTCTAAACCCTAACTGTGTTGTTATTATAATTATGATAGTTCCTGCCTGATCAGCACAGTTCAGCATGGTGGAGCCCTGTCATGACTCAGAGCCATTTGGTTCCCCTAAGAGGAGCACAGTCCACATTGCCATTAAGCAAGCTGTAGCACTTTCCTTACAAATCCCATTCAAAAGCTCTGTCTCCCACAGGAGCCAGACAGAGATTGCAATAGCAAAACTCAGAAACTGGTATTTCAAAACTGCCACTTTCTAGTAGACATGATCCTGCTGCCTACATAGGCAGGAAGAGTTGATCCATTGGCATCATCTCAGATATATTTCTCCTGACCCTGAGTGGGCACACAAGCAGCTGGGCCCACAAATGCTCCATAGCCAGAGTTTGCAGTGGTGGCAGGGCCCAGGAAGCCTTGATTTAAAATGGCACACCTTTTTTTCCTCCTGTGGTTGCTTAGTCAGGAAAATTCTCTGTGGCATGCCACCAGCAAACAGCAAAAAGTTGTGTTAAACTCTGTTTTTTCTGTGTTTAAAGATAAGCTCTCTCAGATTTTACGTGGAGTCAGTCAACCCCATTGGGCACCATAGTGAGGAGGAGCCGGCCAAGTCCCCACTGCCCAGCTAGCTTAACCCCTGAAATAACCACATAGAAATTTTATTAATTAAATTGCTGCCTGGCCCATTATATCTAGCCTCTTCTTGGCAACTCTCACATCTTGATCTAACCCATTTCTATCAATCTGTTCTTCCATAGAATTAAAGTTCAGTAACTCAGAACCTGTATGAGGACTATGTGCAGAGGGAGGCAGTGAAGATCAACAGACATGTGGTGACCAATGGCTAACATATTTAAAAAATATGTAACTCCAGTTTCTTGGACAGAGTATTAAAAACAAGTTAAGAGTAATAATGAAATATGCTCAATATCGACCTCCAACCTTCACTCAAACAACCACACTTTCACACTGACACACATACCTGTGTAGGCATATGCAAACTTCCTTAAACTGGTACATAATATCAGGAGGCCTTACAATTTTCACTTCTATTTTAATTGATTAACATCTCTTTATGGGATTGATCTCATCAGTATATAAAGATGTACTCACTCCCACCACATTAAGTAACTTTATAAACAATGTAATTTTTACATCAACCCTGGACAACTGTCTTTTATTGAAAAAAATCCAAGAGGTTCTGCTGAGGTATCTCTATATGTATAGATTTTATTTATTTATTTATTTACTTACTTACTTATTTATTTATTTATTTGAATTTTGCATCTATATTCTATTGGCCTATTTTGTTTTTTTGTTTGTTTGTTTTTAATTTATTTATTTATTAAAGATTTCTGCCTCATTGCCCATTTTTGTATTTTTAAATAAGTCTTTATTATAGAAATTGTCACAAATTACCATTATTACATATTGAAATTAGTCAGACTCAAAGACTACAAAATTGAGTGAACTTCTACACAGTTAGATTATCCCTTTGGAATGAAAGCTGTGGAACTTTTATGATGTTAATATTATATATTGAAAGATGAATGCTAGACAACTGGTATAGATATTTAGGTTGTTTAAACAAGAAACCTAGTACCCTAACAATTATATGTATTAATACTTTAAATATTTCCATCGAATTACCTGGTGTTTGTAGCTGTATTCCACTAAGACCCCTTTCATATTCTGTTTGCCCTCCAAAAGTGACTAGGCTGGTTATGACTCTCCAGCTATGTGTTCAACATTTAAATGCTGTTATCTGGTCAAACTTCAGGCTGCTGAATTGACTAGCATTTTCCACTGCCTGTAATAGCAAGTATGGTGATACTAAATGATTCTCTGAAAAATCAAATATATCCCAGCTGTATTATTTTACACCTCTACTGTGAAATAGCATTCCAATCTCCTATGGTAGTCAGAATTGATCAATCTCTCAGCATAGTAACTTATTTGTTCCTCTTGCTGATCTAGGGAAAAAGTGCAATAATTGTCAGTCTCCTGGAAGTATTATCCCCCTGCTGAGTCAAGACCTCTAGGTCAGAAGAATAAAAGTTCATAGTGACAAGAAAGTCTAACCGGAACACCATATTAGATATCACTTGCACATATCCATTGCTTCCAGTTGTTCTGCCAGCCAGCAACATAGATTTTATTATATATATCCTGCATAATATTGAACAGAAGTTTTCTGATTTACTTCAAATGTCCTGTGTAGATGCTAAAGGACCCACATTTGAATTATGATTTGGATGGATCATTTGATGTTAGTCAAATGCATTTATAAATTCTGCTCCTGCCTTTTCCATTCAGCCAACTGTCATCTTTTACTTTTTGTATCAAAATTTCCTCCTAATTGGGTTTCATAACACCATCTTTACCAATTTTCTATACTCCCTGCCACTTCCTATCACATCTGTTGTTACTGCATATAAATTTATCCCTGCAGGATTAAGGACTTCTTAATAACACAGACTGGGAGAATTACTTTCTCCAATGATATCTTCCTCATGACCTAGAACCTCAGGAATTGTTTAAGAAATATACAATGAAAAACATCTTCCTTGGAATTAACTCCAAATTTGTCTGGATCTTTCCCTAAAACACAATACTGAAATACTACATAACCTTAATCTTCTTCCTGGAGGGATAAGATTGTGTTTTTTTTCATGTAGCTGAATATACTTAACAATATGTGTTTAAATGTAGAGTTTAAAATTAGAATAAGAGACTGATATTTATTGAGAGTTTTCAGGGACAGAAGTCAAAGCTGTCACCAAGAATATCAGCCTGAGGCTCCAAGGAAGGAAGTTAAAATAACATGATCTCACTTGGTCTCTAGCAAAAATTCAAATGTCATCTCACTCTGAAGCCCTTGTCAAACTCTCTATAGAGCTTACCTTATGTTTCCAATCATCATCATTAACAGGAGTGATTCTAATTGAAATCCCCAAGCATCCCTTGGACCTAGTGTCCATCACAACCACTTACCACTGCATCTGGTAAATAATGATATCTCTTTTCCTTGCTCAAAACCTTGAATACTGGTGCACTGCTGCCAGACTATCATCCACTCTCCACAGAGGGTGGGGTCATGTGGAATCTGCCATCTTGTCAGTAATGAGGATTCATCTGAAGTGTGGCAGACAGGGATGCAGAGTCTCACAAAACTAAATACAGGAAATGAGGACACTAGAAATGAGGAATGTCATTTTTCCTCACTCATGTAATTTCCTTCCAGGAATATTGTTTTTCTTTATTTAGTTTTCTTTTATTATTGCCTTTCTACCTTACCCTATGCATAAAGCATGGAAGATTCTACCTGAGATTTATCACCCACAATACATCAAACTCACTTATGTGGCTCCAAATGTTGTCAAAGCTGTACAGCATTTCTGAAAGACTGCACATTCTTTTTTAAAAAATATTTATCTATTATGTATACGGGGGGCACCAGACGCCATTACAGACAGCTAAGAGCCACCCTGTGGTTGCTGGGAATTGAACTCAGGACCTTTGGAAGAGCAGGCAACGCTCTTAACCTCTGAGCCATATCTCCAGCCCTAAGACTGAACATTCTTAAAGAGAGTTTTTGAGCCGGGCGGTGGTGGCACACGCCTTTAATCCCAGCACTCAGGAGGCAGAGGCAGGCGGATCTCCGTGAGTTCGAGGCCAGCCTGGTCTTCATGAACTAGTTCCAGGACAGGCACCAAAAACTACAGAGCAACCTTGTCTCGAAAATCAAAAAAAAAAAAAAGGGGGGGGAGTATTTGAGTTACCTAAAATACTAATGAAACCATGTCTTGGAAGACATTCTATAAAGTTCCTTTTCTTTTGAAATAGCTCATCATATCAGAATAATAATCATTATTTTCACTGTGCATTTTCTTAGAGGAGTTTGACTTCTTGGTAATATTCTAGAAAGTGTGTATGCTAAGAATTATAACAATACAGAAAAAGGAAGTTTTCTAATTACTACTTAAAATAATTAGGTTAATTAAATACATGCTGAACATTTCACTTTTTCCTCTCCAACACAAAATTTACCTCGTAACTTGACTTCAAATTTTCAAATTATATATTAATTATTATATTAATTACATAGTACTTAAATATACAGAGGACTAAGTAGGCAGAATAGATATTAAATATGATAGAACAGTTAAAAATTCCTTAATTATTTTGAAGCCACCAGAAATTAATAACCACACTTAACAGTTGCTTAGAATGCTTTTCATTAGATGAAAATCACTGTCCCTCAGTGTGCAAGGGAATCTGAAGCAATATTAATATATTTCATATTTCAGAGTGGATAACATTTATTACCATGTATGACCACCGTCCCTGTGTCTTCTGGTAAATTGCATTGAAAATTAAAATGTCTTTAATTAGAAACTTCTTCACTGATGTATACCAATCCAAACACACTTCTAAGTAATACGGAAGGTTCTCGTGATCTTTGTTACTCCCCAATTTACTAGCACTTCCCTGTATGCCATTCAAAATAGCAAGTCAGTATGTGTTTTTTTGTTTTTGTTTTTGTTTTGTTGGTTTTTTTTACTACTAAATTCCAAGTATATGAGTTTATTGGATTACAAATACAACATTGTACATCTCAGATACCTTAGTCCTTTCATAGAATACTTACAAAAAAATGAGAGCTATACACTCACATGCAAGCCAAAGGAAGGAAAATGAGGGATTTTGTTATTATATGTAAATTAATTCCTTATATAAATGTACAGCATTGCATTTATATTACTGTGACAGTAACCCAAAAGTCTCATATGTAGGCAATGACACTAAACACTTTATCATAATAAATCATCAGATAGCTAATGGCCACTTTCCATATCTCAAGTTAGAACATCACTTGGTGTATAAATAAATATTATTTTAGCAATATTTCCAGTTTTCTAGCATATTAGGGTAAGTGTTGATATTCAAGATTTTGTTTACTAAAATATTCTTTTCTTTCATTTGCACAGAAAATTTCAGTATTTTGATAATTCTGTTTGTGTACTATAGTATGCTTATATATAGGCAAATACATTCATAAAACATATATATGTACAACCTAGAAGCATCACATTTATGCCATGGTAAAAAGATAGATAACTTTATCATGGTGCTTATCAAAAACTTTATTTGATTCACTCTGTAAAAATTCACGGATTTCTTTAGTGATTTGTGGTACATTTGCAGTCATAAATGGGATAATGATTAATACATAATGTCAAAAGTAGCTGGGAACAGACCTTTCTATATGCCTCTGACTGTGACTATAATGTGAAATGACATAGCTCTAACAAATAAGAAAGCATGTTCTTTGATTAAATCCTCCACTGTACTTGTGAAGAGTATTGGGTATTAGTATGAAAGTGCAAGTTGTCACAGAAAAACAAGTTTTAATTATTAACTTTCAGTCATATAAGGTAAAGTGTTCTGTAGCTTTAACTCATTCCATTTTTTAATGAGTGTATGTTATTTATACTTACATCAATGACTAATATCAAGTAAACTCTATGAATTAAATTATGCAATAGGTCTTGCCTTTTTGACAGCATTATGGTGGTATTAGTAAATGTGTGAAGCTTTAAAACTCACTGGAGTGAAATTTCAAGGGGTCTGAATTCCATGTTGTTTCTTATAATTATATCTGATGGGTGAACAGCTATTCCACATGGAGAAATTGAATGTAAATAAAGGCAATGTAGATTTTGCACAAAATTAAATTCTTTGTGGCATTTAATCACCTGAAAGAGTAAAAGAATTACACATATCTAGAAAAGACATGATGAGAGAAACATGTTTTTCAGTTTATTGGAACATAAAACTATTATGAACAACAAACATGTAAATCATCAAGTGTTCACCAAGAGCTGTATGACTCTAAAATGGTTTTATGTCACATTTACTTTTACAGGAAACATACTTATTTTTCTGAGTGGGTTTGATCCTGGTGAAAATTGCACATGTCATTTGCCAGGCACAAATGACTTAGAAGAATGTTATATGATTCTTGATGTTTAAAGGAGGTTGTGAATAAAAAATCTCACATTGTTAACCCCAGGCATATAGAAGATTATTAAACAGATGTATATTCTTTGACCTTAAAATAACTTTAGTTAAAACTATAATTAGCTAGAATTTTTAGGGTAATAGTGATAATACCACATTTAACTAAAATTACAAGCTTTGTCTCTACAGACACACTTCTAGACTAGGAAGATATGACTAAACTAGAATGTCAGAATATTTTAATTACTAAAACCAACTTGCCACAATTTAGAAGTACTTGATTCAGAAGTTTTATCTGAATCTAACTTTGTTTTTTTTTTTTTTCCATGATTCGTGGAGAAGCACCCTGACATCCCACATTGATTGTGGAAGGGAAAAGATCTTTTACATTTCCCTCTTGTCACCAAATTGATTTTCCCTATTGTTGCTAATGCTGATTCCTTCACTGACTACAGAAATAACATTTTCAGGCTTCCCTCATGGACTAAGAATCATGTCTCTAGAATGATTGTAAGTTCTCGATACAAGAACAGAGGTCATCAATCTTGTGGACTGAGGAACTCTGTGTTATTGCCCACTCACCCTCAGGAAAAGATACTGACTGTGAGACGAATCCAACTTCTAAGGGCCTAACCTCAAGGACTGTGTAACAACTGGGTTCTAAACCTCTAGTTGTGATTCACCTATTAATATTTTAACATAAACTGATTTAATAAATTCAACACATTGGCTCTGTTCCTCTGGAGAAACCTAATACAAGATCTTAATATCTGAAAAAGCAAAAAAAGAAAACAACCAGCAATGTCACACTCAGTAAGACATTGCCCTCGGTGTAGTCTATGTTTTTTCAATAATAACAATAATAATAAATAGTTATCTAAAGTGTGAAAAAATACAGAAGTTGTTAAAAACATGCTAAGTTGTATCACAAAACCAGTTTAACCATGGAGATGCACCATGCACATGTCTTCTCACACCAGAAATAAAACTATGAGAAATCTCACATCAGAAAACTGCACTACAGTTCAACTTGCTGAAACAATAAGTATTTACTGTTATTACAAACAGAAGTACAGGTGAATGGTTCCTTATAGGGGCAGAGAAGAGATAAAACCAGCTTCAGCACTGAAAAAAAAAAAAAAAACAAAACACTCCAGCAGACATGGAACCTCATGAAAGCAGCAACCTTGGAGCTCTCTGCACGACTGTGCTCCATCTCAGTGTGGTAAAGTATCTCCTCTGGTAGGAGACTGGTCAGCATCTCCTTCCCCATTAGTGAGGTACTGATGAAAATGTGTATGTTTCTCCTTCCAAAGAAATGTGAAGTTTTCTGCCTACTTCTAAATGGAGTGTTTAGATTTAGAAGAAACTGATTTACAGCTAAAACAAATTTACCCTTTTCCTTTTTTCTAAGCTTTTCCCTCTATAAGTTAAGCTTGTTGTATTAGTTGTTTTATCTATAAAACTTTTGGAAAGTGTAGTACAACTTAGTGATCTTAGCCCCTGAGAGGCTGAGACAGAAGAAATTCAAAAGGTCACCTTGATCCTGAGGTAGGTTGACTCCCAGTTTCTTGAGAAACCGCCACACTGATTTCCAAAGTGGTTGCACAAGTTTGCATTGCCATCAACAATGGATGAGTGTTCCCCTTACTCGACAACCTATCCAGCATAGGCTATCATTGGTGATATTTTTATTTTAGCCATTCTGACAGGTGGAAGATGGTATCTCAAAGTTATTTTGATTTGCATTTCCCTGATCGCTAAGGAGGTTGAGCATGACCTTATGTCTTTTGGACATTTGAACTTCTGTTGAGAATTCTCTGTTCAGTTTAGTACCCCATTTTTAATTGGGTTAATTAGAGTTTTAATGTCTAGTTTCTTGAGTTCTTTATATATTTTGGAAATCAGACCTTTGTCTCATGTGGGGCTGGTGAAGATCTTTTCCCATTCAGTAGGTTGTCTTTTTGTCTTAATTACAGTGTCCTTTGTTTTACAGAAGCGTCTCAGTTTCAGGAGGTCCCATTTATTCATTGTTTCTCTGATTGTCTGTGTTACTGGGGTTCTACATAGGAAGTGGTCTCCTGTGTCCATGTGTTGCAGACTACTTCCCACTTTCTCTTCTATCAGGTTCAGCATGGTCAGATTTATATTGAGGTCTTTAATCCATTTGGACTTGAGTTTTGTGCATGGTGATAGATATGAATCAACTTTTATTCTACATGTTGAAATCCAGTTATGCCAGCACCATTTGCTAAAGATGCTCTCTTTCTTCCATTATATAATTTTAGCGCCTTTGTAGAAAATCAGGTGTTCATTTGTTTGTGGGTTAATATCTGGGTCTTCTATTCAATTCCATTGGTCAACATCTCTGTCTTTATGCCAATACCAAGCTGTTTTCATTACTGTAGCTCTGTAATAGAGTTTGAAGGCAGGGATGGTAATGCCTCCAGAAGTACTTTTATTGTATTAGATTGTTTTGGCTATTCTGGGTTTTTTTGTTTTTCCATATAAAGTTGATTATTGTTCTGTCAAGTTTTGTGAAGAATTTTATTGGAATTTTGATAGGGATTGCATTGAATCTATAGATTGCTTTTGGTAGAATGGCCATTTTTACTATGTTGACCCTTCTAATTCAAGAGCAAGGGAGATCCTTCCATTTTCTGGTATCCTCTTCAATTTCTTTCTTCAAAGAC
>NW_004949137.1:2234417-2237671 GCF_000317375.1 Microtus ochrogaster | reverse complement strand
ACTTTAGAGTTCTACTCAGAGGTAAAAAACAATGACATCTTGAATTTTGCATACAAATGGATAGAAATAGAAAATACTGTACTGAGATAACACAGACCCAAAAAGAGGAATATGGTATGTACTCACTCATAAGCAGATTCTAGACATAAACAAAGGACATTGAGCCTATAGCTCATGATCCTAGAGAAGCTAAATAAGAAAGTGAACCCAACAAACAACATATAGTTATCCTCTTGGATGTTGGAAGTTGACAAGGTCGCTGGGGAAAAAAAAGTTTGGAGCAGTAGGGGTGGGAGTGGATTGTGGGGAAGAGAAGATGGGGAGAGAGAAGGGAGAAGGGGAGGATTGGGAAGAGCTTGGGGGAATGGGATAATTGAGATGGAGGAAGGGTGGATATGGGAACAGGGAAGAAGATATCCTAACAAAGGGAACCATTTTAGGGTTGGCTAGAGTCTTGGTTCTTGAGGGGTTCCCTAGTGTCCAAGGGGATTTCCCCAACTATGTCCATGGGCAGCAGAGAAAAGGGTGCCTGAGCTGGCCTTCTCCCATAGACACACTGATGAAGCAGATTCCGAAGCAAGAAAAAGAAAAAAAAAGCACAGCTACTGCTGCTTTTTCAAGCCAAATAGACCATGCGCAAGTGGCCTGGTATCTTAAAAGCTATTGGCTGAAGGAGTGGAAGGAGGTGATGATAATTCCTCTGGTGATAATTAGGATAGCCACCAATCTGATTACAGTAGATGACCATACCAGGTACTCCCTCCACTATTACTAGGAGTTTTACCTGGGTCAGCCTTGTGTATTCCTGAGGGTTTCTCTGAAACCAGGTTTTCCACTAGCCCTGAAATTCAACTGAACAAAGAAAACTGTTTGATATATCTAGTGTGCCCTCTATTGTATATTCTCCCTTATTCAATTAAGAGTAAGTAAACTGTTATTCCTGTGTCCTATCAAAAGAATCAAAATGATGGTTTTTGGCAAATCTGTGTATTATATCTAATTAAGCTCTTTTTCTTAAAGAGAAAATTAAATGATATTTAATTATGCATCTACATACATTTATATAGTATTCTAGTTTTTCATTGTAAGCAATAGATGTGCTCTTTCTGGGTTAGAAAACATGCAAAAATGAATATTCACTATTTGCTGTTCTGACAACTAAATTCTCGGGTCCATCTTCATTATAATTTGATTGTTCATAAGGTCTAATGTGACACAGTAAGTAGTTTCAAGCAAGAACATGGGACTTGAAGGGTAAAAGACTCCAAAGGCTGAGATAATGTGCTGAACCAGCCAGTTTCTAATCATCTCCACTGCCACTCTCTGGAAGCTTCAAGCTATCATCTCTCAGTGGGAGTACTCTGAGATTATGGGTAATCCTATCATTTTAAATTTGATATTTTTAGCATTGGAGATTCCTTAGGTTGGATGTGGTAAATGGCAAATCCATGTGCAAATGTTCTTTGTACAGAAAATAAAAGATAGATTGCGTATTATTCAGTTCTCTAAACACACATATAGTGAGTTAAATCACTCATTACTTTTTCCCTATTAGAATATCCCATGTTATTTTACTCTAAATCTAACTGAAATCACTTTATATTAATTAGTTGAGTGTTCATTCCTTTAAATCTATCTACCTCCCCCAAATATTCTCATATTCTCCTCTCTCTCCCCCCCCTCTCATCTCTCTTCATGTGCGTGTGTGTGCGTGTGTGTGTGTGTATGCATGTATGTACTACATGTCAGGGAACAACTTGCAGGAATAATTTGTCACCTTATACTATGTGGGCTTTGGAACTGAAATCAGATTGTCAGAATTGGGGTAAGGCACATTGATCTACTGAGATTTCTTGTTCAAGTAAAATAATCTTATATTAGAAACTGCTTAAATATTATAAAATATACTCAACACTGGCCTTACCATCTACATTTTCAAAAAACTAATTGAGAATTTTCATGTAAACATGGGGCCACATTGCTTTATCTAAACCAAGTGCTTAAGAAAGTATTAAGGAATAAAGGTATTTAAAGTGAGTTACTTAACTCATTGGTAACCTGTAAAAGAAAAATAGAAATTTCCAAGTAATAGAATTTGTACAAATATATGGTAAATAAAATCAACATAAAACAGACATGTAGTTTACTTAAATATATCCTTAACTCATATTGCTGACCCACAGTACCACAGTGTACTTCAATCCCTTTGATAACATATTGTTTTCTTATTCCTTTCTTCACTGTAGAAAATAATTTATCTTCAACAGACTTGATAGCATCACTTGGTTTGTTTGCTTTTGGCACAAAAGCTTGGCATAGTACTTTTCCAAATGTCTAAGTTTCTGTATACTTTCAATAGTCTGTACTTGCTGGTGTTATTCCTCAGATGAGTTGCTCAGAATTACATCACCAGTGTCACATACTTTTAGTGCATTAAGGTTGTATTCCAATTCCTACTCTATTCTACATTTTACTTAGCTATTCCAAATTTTAAGCAATTGAATGTGTAAAATAAGATCAATGTATATGTGAACTTCCTGTTTTCAGATAAATGTCACAAGGTACATGTAGATTTTTCTTTGAAAATTGCTACAATTTATGATATCAAGATTAAGAAGCAAATAAATAAATACTGTATTTTGTATAAATTTATGAACATAGGATCACAGATATTAGTGCATATTAACAGTTGAAGGATTGCTGTGGGATAATGATTTATTAAATGACTCAAAAATAGATTTGTTGTGGAATTCTATATATATGTAAACATTTATTCTTTCTAAGTATAACCTACATGAACAGCCTCAAAAGAAAAGCCTACCCAAAAAAGTCAGACCTTGTGCCATCTGCATATAATCTGAGTAATATCTCCATTAATTGTTCAACTATCAAGACAGATGCCACATCATATCAAATGAGGTACGGCATATCAATGTGCTCCACAAACCTCAACATATTCCCAATTAGCTATATGACACACCATACATTTTGAGAATGTGTTTTTGAATAACTTATAACCATGGTTTGGAAGGTGATGGCGGATCAAATTAATTCAGGCCAATTGGTATAATATAAAACCAACTTTAATATAAAGGAGCACTCACGCAACCGAAGTTCCAGCGATGCCCAGAAATAGGAGCCAGGAAGAAGGGGTCACCAGCGTTTGTGCACCTCAATTTATAGAGATTTTCCCGAGGCCGTCCCGCCCCCAAAGGGCGGGCTCTCTCTACATCTCCCCTTTTTTGTCTAAATAA
>NW_004949137.1:2233649-2234272 GCF_000317375.1 Microtus ochrogaster | reverse complement strand
TTATTTATATGGTGGATTACATTGATAGATTTTTGTATGTTGAACCAGCCCTGCATCCCTGGGATGAAGCCTACTTGATCATAATGGATAATTTTCTAATGTGTTCTTGGATTCGGTTTGCCAGTATTTTATCGAGGATTTTCGCATCGATGTTCATGAGTGAGATTGGCCTGTAATTCTCTTTCTTGGTTGAGTCTTTGTGTGGTTTTCATATCAGGGTAACTGAAGCTTCATAAAAAGAATTTGGCAATGACTTTTCTGTTTTCTATATTATGAAATACATTAAGGAGTACAGGTATTAGGTCTTCTTGGAAGTTCTGTTAGAATTCTGCATTGAAACCATCTGGACCTGGCCCTTTTTTGGTAGGGATGTTTTTTATAACAACTTCCAATACTTCGCGACTAACAGGTCTATTTAGATTGTTCACCTGGTCCTGGTCTAACTTTGATATATGATACTTATCTAAAAAAGTAGCTTCATAAAAGGAATTTGGCAATGACTTTTCTGTTTCTATATTATGAAATACATTAAGGAGTATAGGTATTAGGTCTTCTTGGAAGTTCTGGTAGAATTCTGCATTGAAACCATTTGGACCTGGCCTCTTTTTGGTAGGGAGGTTTTT